>NC_059361.1:44705000-44880000 GCF_019703515.2 Myxocyprinus asiaticus | reverse complement strand
TGCTCAATGGGGCAGTTTTAACTGTTCATAAGAAGGATAGCCTGAGGGAAAAAACTGTTCCTGTGCCTGACTTAGAGCTCTGAAGCGTCGGCCAGAAGGCAACAGTTCAAAAAGGTAGTGGGCTGGGTGAGTGGGGTCCAGAGTGATTTTTCCAGCCTTTTTCCTCACTCTGGAAGTGTATAGTTCTTGAAGGGAGGGCAGGGGTCAACCAATAATCCTCTCAGCAGTCCGAACTGTCCTTTATAGTCTTCTGATATCCGATTTCGTAGCTGAACCAAACCAGACAGATATTGAAGGGCAGAGGACAGATTCAATGACTGCTGAGTAGAACTGTATCAGCAGCGCCTGTGGCAGGTTGAACTTCCTCAACTGGCGAAGGAAGTACAACCTCTGCTGGGCCTTTTTCACAATGGAGTCAATGTGGGTCTCCCACTTCAGGTCCTGTGAGATGGTAGTGCCCAGGAACCTGAATGACTCCACTGCTGCCACAGTGCTGTTTAGAATGGTGAGGGGGGACAGTGTTAGGGTGTTCCTCCTAAAGTCCACAATCATCTCCACCGTTTTGAGCGTGTTTAGCTCAAGGTTGTTTTGACTGCACCAGACAGCCAGCTGTTTAACCTCCCTTCTGTATGCAGACTCATTGTCATCTCGGATGAGGCCGATGACAGTGGTGTCATCTGCAATCTTCAGGAGCTTGACAAAGGGGTCCTTGGCGATGCAGTCGTTGGTGTAGAGGGAGAAGAGTATGGGGAGAGCACACATCCCTGGGGGGCACCAGTGCTGACTGTACAGGTGCTAGAAGTGAATTTCCCATCTCACTGCTGCCTGTCCGTCAGAAAGCTGGTAATCCACTGACAGATAGACGTGGGAACAAAGAGTTGGTGTAATTTAGTCCGGAGAATAGCTGGGATGATGGTGTTGAATGCCGAACTGAAGTCCACAAAAAGGATCCTTGCATATGTCCCTGGTCTGTCCAGATGTTGCAGGATATGATGCAATCCCAAGTTGACTGCATCATCCACAGACCTGTTTGCTCGATAAGCAAATTGAAGGGGATCTAGAAAGGGTCCAGTGATGTCCTTCAGGTGGGCCAACACCGGTCTCTCAAATTACTTCATGACCACAGACGTCAGGGCGACAGGTCTGTAGTCATTAAGTCCTGTGATTTTGGGTTTCTTTGGGACAGGAATGATGATTGAGCATTTGAAGCAGCATGGGACTTCACACTGCTCCAGTGATCTATTGAAAATCAGTGTGAAGATGGGGGCCAGCTGGTTAGCACAGGATCTAAGACATGCAGGTGAAACGCCATCTGGGCCTGAAGCTTTCCTTATCTTTTGTTTCTGAAAGACACGGCACACATCAGCTTCACAGATCTTAAGTGCAGGTTGAGTAGCAGGAGGGGGGCGGAGGGGGGTTGCAGGAGGTGTTGGTGTTTGTGTGAAGTGAAGGTCAGAGTGGGTGTGGGGTGTGAGATTGGGCCTTTAAAATCTACAGTAGAACACATTCAGGTCGTCAGCCAGTTGTTGGTCCACCACAGGGTTGGGGGTAGGAGTCCTGTAATTTGTAAGTTGTTTCATGCCACTCCACACTGATTTAGGGTCGTTAACTGAAAACTTGTTTTTCAGCTTCTCAGAGTATCTTCTTTTAGCCACTCTGATTTCCCTATTCAGTGTGTTCCTGGCCTGATTGTACAAGATTTTATCCTCACCTCTGTAAGCATCCTCTCTGAAGCTGCCTGAGCTCTGCTGTAAACCATGGTTTGTCATTGTTAATGTTAAATAAGTCCTAGTAGGGATGCACATATCCTCACAGAAACTGATATATTTGATGCAACAGTATCTGTGAGCTCGTCCAGATTGGTGTCTGCAGCCTCAAAAACACTCCAATCAGTGCAGTCAAAGCAGGCTTGTAGTTCCAGCTCTGCTTCATTGGTCCATAACTTTACAGTCCTTACTACAGGCATAGCAGATTTTAGTTTCTGTCTGTAGTTTGGAAGAAGATGAACCAGACAGTGATCAGATAGTCCCAAAGCTGCTCTAGGGACAGAGCGATATGCATCCTTTATTGTTGTGTAGCAATGATCCAGTATATTTCTGTCTCTGGTGGGGCATGTAATGTGCTGTCTGTATTTGGGCAGTTCACATGTGAGGTTTGCTTTGTTAAAATCCCCAAGAATAATAATACCTGAGTCCGGGTATTTTTGTTCCGTGTCTGTGATCTGATCAGCCAGCTGTTGCAGTGCGGCATTCAAACACGCATTTGGCGCGATGTAAACACGCACTAGAATAAACAAGGAAACCTCCCGTGGCGAATAGAAAGGCTTACAGTTCAAAAAGAGCATTTCCAAATTAGGAGAGCACAACTTCTTTAATGTTGTTACATCTGTACACCAACTTTCATTGATGTAAAAACATGTTCCACCGCCTCTTGTTTTCCCCGTTAAATCCGTCATGCAATCTGCTCTGAACAGCTGAAAGCCCGGCAGGTGTAACGCGCTGTCCGGAATGGCTTCACTCAGCCAGTTTTCTGTGAAGCACAAGGCAGCATAGGTTGAAAAGTCCTTGTTGGTGCAGGTGAGGAGATGTAGTTCATCCATTTTGTTAGGAAGAGGGCAGAGATTCACTAAGTGAATACTCGGTAGAGCTGTTCGAAATCCACACCGACGGAGCCTGACCAGCGTGCCTGCTCGTCTCCCTCGCCTGCGTCTCTTGAACATCACAGCCGTGCCTCCAACTAAAATGTCCAGCAAAATGTCTGAATATTCAAAAACCGGGAAAAGATTGTCTGGTATATGCTGTCGAATGTTCAGCAGTTCATCTCTGCTAAAACTGACTGGAAAAAGATTACTAAACACAGGACAAACAAACAAAAACAACAAAACAATAGGAGCGCTCCACACCGAGGCAGCCATCCACAGCGCCATCATGATGCGCTGTGTGAGTGCAAGACACAGAAACATTTTGAACAATATTGTGAACAACAATATTCAAACAGTAGTGGGGAGATGGGGAACAGTGTTTTGTGTCTCCAATCGAGCCTTTTTTGGAGCAGACCCGGAGGGAACTACGGGCTCTGCTTTCCGCTTCAAAGGGTTGTGCCCGTCAGGAGCATTTTTGCTGCACGTGCTGATACACAGGTGCCGGTGAGGCAGCAGGTATGGGGATTTTAGTTAGGCGATGGCTCGAAACACAGCGACGGCGAACCGGCTGTGATGTACTCTGTTTGGGCATAAAGTGTCTCATAGCCTGTGACTGCTGCTGAGTCGTGACGTAATGCTCAGCAAACTTATTCACAGGCCGCCAAAAAGGCCGGCTGGAGACACTGGAGCATTCAACAGAGTGGGTTTTTCCTTTTCACTAATTTCTGTGAGGGTCAGCCATATATGTCAATCCAGAACTGCCAGGTTGCTCATGGACTTGCCGTGCGCAGTGATTTTCATGGCATGCAGCGCTAAATCTGTAGCAGCCGTTCTTGTCCATTTGCTTGAGGAGCTTGGCTTGAAATACCCGGAGCACCGCTATCGCGTGGAGTGCTGATCCAGCTTGTCCTGCCGCTGAGTAAGCTTTTCCCACCAGTGCGGACCTTTGTCGACAAGGTTTGAAAGGATGTATGGGGCGTGATTTCCACGGCCTGTTACTCTCTGGGCAGAGCTGTGCCGCTACCGCCTCCTCCACAGGTGGAAGTTGGGCAAAACAATTTTCTTCCCTGTGATCCACATTAGAGAGGATGAAGGGCATGTGCCAGGACTTAGACAGTTCATTATGAACTTTGGGGAAGAATAGGGCAGATTTGCGGGACGCTGCCGTTTGACGGTATCTGGACTGCAGGAACCATTCATCGAGGCGAGACTGTTTAGGTTCCTCTGGGGGAGACCACTCAAGGTGAAGCTCTTCGACTGCCCTTGTAAGGACGCAGAGCATCTCCCTGTCAGTGGCGCGTGCACGTTCCTCGCCCTCGCTTGGGGGAGGGGTGGCAGCATCACCCGCTGACCACTCGCCTGATGCAGCGAGAAACATGGCACTGTCATTATTATCCCCAGTGTCAGAACAACTGAACGAGACGAGGCCGCCCGCTCTTTCAGAAGGCCGGAGCTTGTCTCGCACATAGCATATCGGAAAACATGCGCTTCGTAGAGATTGAGGGGCTCGCGGCCCGTGTGCCGCCACGAGGACCACCTCAAAGTAATCCTGCTCGACCTTGCGGCCCCGCCGTGCCTCCTCGTGTGAATCCTCGGGTATCACAGAAGAGGTGGGTGGGAGGGCGCGTGAGGCTAAATCATCCCTCAGAACGAGGGTGATTCGCGAGCGAAGCGTCTTGAGGCATGAGCCCAGACAGTGAATGCAGCTCTCATGCTGATCTGTCAGCAGGATGTGCCTCTCGCACAAGGAACACTTACGGAACGACATCTTTAAAAAAACGTGAACGCGTAAATGACTCTTTTAGATATACAAATATATAAATAAATATATATTTATATTTATATCACACAATATACATACAATTGCTTTGTAAGGATACACAAAACCTGAAGAAGCGCTGTGGGGAATCAGAATGCTGAGGCCCGTTAATCATGCGGCGATGCAATGTGATGTTTGCCGGAGCACTGCAGGGGAGCGGAAAGACTTCCCGTGAAGATTCCACAAACTGCAAAGTAAGAGGGCTTCTAGATAAGTGATGATTGCTGTCTTGAAGGAAGAAATTCTGAGGAAATGGTGTTTGTGCACCTGCTTTTATAGCAGACAGCTTCACGCCATATCATGTGGAAGGCACTCCCCATATGCGTTAATAAACGCAATGTCAAGTGTACTGAGTTGTAAGGGAACTTTCCTTTACTTCAATGAACAGTGAATCAAAGTGTTCAGTAAACCTTTTGTAGTCGGTTCCCATATCCAAATAATCCTTAATTCAGAAACTTCTCACGTGCCTGGATGAATTGCCGGTGTCTGAATGATCTTCTCACGTGTCTGAATGAATCTCGCATGTCTGAAGGAATTATGGAAAGCCAAAAAGGGCAGAAAGGTCAGAATTCACAAGTTTTGTATCGCCGTATTAAGCTTTGAAACGCGTTTAGCGGCATTAAGTAAACATGTGTTGTCATGCGTTAAGTAAATGCCACATGGCATCTGGTGTTAACTTAGCGCCTCACGCCACTTAAAGCCCAAACATACTCTACGCTAGTACGTGAATGCAGATGCATCTTGCTACACAAGCTCGATTTCACGCATCGTTGCGTTGTGAAATGCGTCAGCGCTCAATTCATAACACAACGCAAGTACGTGCTGGATTCTCAGCGTTGCCGCAAGGGGCGCTAGAGCGGATTTTCTTCTTTCAATCAACAGCTGTCATGGCAGACTCGGGCAGCAATTTGAGTTGAAACTTTTTTAATTCATACAAATTTTTGTCCAGAGTCCATTAAAATGAACTTGTTTTTTCTCCGTGTCTCTCTCCACTCCTTAACCATCGACTCATCTACCACATCCGGGCTGCATCCAAAAACTTAGGCAGCTGTTAATGGCTTAACTGACAGCTGTTTTGAATGAATGAAACTCTTAAGGAACTGGTGTCCGAACAGTTTGAAAAGCACCTTATTTTCATCCTGCCTCCGTATACAGCCTCCGAAGGCAGCATTTTCCTGGTTTCGGACTCAACAACGGCTTCGTGGTCACGTCTAAAAAAATCTATTGCCCTCTTGTGGTCTGAGCAGACCACCAGAGCAACGCAAGAGTGCACATAATGTATGTACAACGGGACTATGTGTTGGCCATGTGTTGGCCATGTGTTGGCCAAGTGCTTACGTCTGTGATTGCGTACTTGCGTGAAGTATGTTTCGGCCTTTAGCACATTCATTTGCTCATCTACATAACTCCTCCTCTATTGCGTTTGAGGTATCTTTGGCAAGTCGGAGGATTCAAATCATTAACGATTCAAATCAGCAATGAGGAAATTTGTTTCACAGTGCAAACGCACATTAAATGACTACACCCGACTTTTGTTGTCATATAATGCAGGACCTGATGTCCTTCTGTCATTACATAGGTAAGAATTTTGTCTCTGCAGTCCAAAACTATTTATTCCACTTCTCACATGAAAATTGACTCAGGGTTTGAGTTCAGGTTTAACAGCTAGGTGGCTGACAAAGCTGGCTATTCGCTAACCAAGACTCTATTCAGTAACATATTTAACAATTTCGCTAACCAAGACTCTATTCAGTAACATATTTAACAATTTTGTATTCACTTACTGCAGTGTACGTGTTGCTAACAGTGACGTGCACAGACCTTGTGACAATAGTTGTTGCTTGTGCCCCTGTAGCCCCCGTTCTGTGCACGTCAGTGGTTGCTAATATTACAGAAGTATTGCTATTCTGTTTACAGACATAATTGCTGTTTGTCAACTTTTATTTTTGTTATGCAAATGTATTATTGCATGAGACAAAGTATGTCAGAATCATCGTAGGAAGATTGTTTATTTAAAAAAAGTTTAATCTGCTACTCTACAGACAGTCTTGGACATCGACCATAGCTGATTTGTAGTGGATACATAGGTTCACCATCTTATACATTTCTGATGTCTTCTCGTGGTTGTTCTATAACACAGATGGCAGATATTCTACAATATATATTTATCTACAGTAAAAGATATTTAAGGTAAATTGTGGTTATATTATATAGTGATATTTCATTGATCACACACTTTAATACATAATTTCTGCATCATGTAAAACTTGTATGATCTGCAGAGATTTACTTCGTTGTCTGCAGTAGGGTTGCGCAGTTTACCGGTACTAACGAAGTATCGCAATACCAAAAATAATTTAAACTGTACGATATCATCTTGTTGCTAATTTCGGTACCATATTACAATATGCTGTCATTAGCAAAATGATATGAGATGTCACAGTTTTGAGATGAAATAAATGACAATTTGAAAATAAAATAAACCTCTGGATATGGCCAAGTGTGATCATTAAACAGCAGAAGGATGTAATTGAATTAAATATTATACAGTCACATGCGCTGCACCCTACAGAATGAACAAGAGGTGCCACTCTGCTCTGCCATCTGCTTCTCATACACACACATGCGTACACGCATGCGCACACACTCACACAAACGCGACACTGCTGGTGCTTAATATTCATGCTGTGTGTTTAGAGTATAAACGGCTGTTAACACTTAAATGAACTCGTCGGGTGCAACTCGGATATTTCAGCTCGAGAGTCGCGATGGTATTATTCCAGCGTTAATGGGAAGCTTGATATAACTAACCCATTAAAAACAGGAAGAACTCAATGGTGTGTCAAAATAAAAGTCCCGCTTAAACTGGATGCATGAAATTGAAGACAGAAAAATATTACTGTATAAAAATGTAATCGGTGTTGCATTACTAAGTAATTAATTACTGTAATTAAATACTTTTTTCTTTGAAAAAAGCAAAGTAAGGGATTACTCTTAATTTATCAGTAATTTAATAACATTTACTTCTGATGTAACTGTGTTAAATACTGTATAGACTATAGAACAATTCTATATAAAACAATAGTGCATTTAAAATCGGAATTTAAGTTTAATGTTAAAATATATGTTTTCTAATTTAACGCTGCCCCCTTAAACTCTTTGGCCAGCTCATGATTAATTTATTTGATTTTATATGATTTATTTGAAAGAATTAAAAGAACAGTTTCATGTCTATCCTTGTATTTTCCATCTGGTCGAGGTTGATAAGAGTTTTAGAAAGTAATAAGTAATGCAATTACTTTTCAGACAGAGTAATTAGTACAGTAATCTAATTACACTGTAGAAGATGTAATTAGTAGTTAGTAATTCATTACTTTTTAGAGTAACCCAATACTGAATGTAATATTCAAAAAGTAGCAATAATACTCATAATAACTATTCTATAATATTAAATGGTTGTTTTAATATTATTATTATTATTATCTGTAAGCAATATCACAAATGCAAGTGTTTTATCAGCATGTTGTGATTCAGTCATAGCTGCCTTGTGCCACAGGTAATCAGATTTTTTTTTTTCATAATACTATCTGTTGTGCAGCATTTTAATTGACAAAAAAAAATTTTTTTTTACATATATATGTATATATATATATATATATATATATATATATATATATATATATATATATATATATATATATTATGAAGTCATTGTGAAGAAGGCTCATCAGCGCCTCTTCTTCCTGAGACAGCTGAGTAAGTTTGGAATGAACCGCCACATCCTCACATGGTTCTACACCTGCACTGTAGAGAGCATCCTGACTGGCTGTATCTCCGCCTGGTACGACAATAGCACCGCCCACAACCGCAAAGCACTGCAAAGGATGGTGCGAACTGCCAGACACATCATCGGAGGTGAGATTCCCTCCCTCCAGGACATATATACAAGGCGGTGTGTGAAAAAAGCTCGGAGGATCATCAGAGACTCCAGCCACCTGAGCCATGGGCTGTTCTCACTGCTACCATCAGGCAGGCGGTATCGCAGCATCAGGACCCGCACCAGCCGACTTCATGACAGCTTCTTCCCCCAAGCAATCAGACTTCTGAACTCTTGATCTCCCACGATCAAAATACATCAGCACTGCACTTTATTACTCTTACTCTTATATCTCACACCGGACTGTCATAAATTATATTATAATATATTATATTCTCTCTTAACAACTGACTATCAACCGACAGCCTGAATGTCAATACAGTACATTACAACCTACTGTACATTCTATATATACTATATATACTTTTTTATTTTATTGAATAATGTGTATTCTATATAGTGCGCATTGTATACTGTACAGTGTATGTTATTATTTGTATATTGTGTTGTGTGTAATTATGTGTATATCAGACGTTTAAATTGTGTTGTAAATCTGATGTTTATTGTAAATTGTGTTGTGTAAATCTGATGTTTATTGTAAATTGGTATATGTCTCATCACTGTCACGACTACTATGTTGCTCGGAACTGCACTCAAGAATTTCACACACCATTGCACTTGTGTATATGGCTGTGTGACAATAAAGTGATGTGATTTGATTTTTGATATATACATTTTTTTTTTTTTTTCAAATTGATACATACAGCTTTAATCAAATAAAAATATTATTTTTATTTGATTAAATCTGTATGTATCAATTTGATTAAACACCATTTGATCATAACATTTAATTAAAACATTTAACATGGAATCCAGAAAAATTCAAACGGAAAACGCATAATTTGTATCTGAAAGACTTAATGCAGTTCTTTTAATTAAGTCATTTTCTGTGTAATTTAATACAAAATCTGAGGCTTTGTATTTGTTAATTATAGTATTGATACCGAGGTACCAGGGCTGGCATCATACTAAAGCCAAAATTTTGGTATCGGAGCAACCCTAGTCTGCAGAGCTTTATTTATTTATTTATTTGTTCCTGGCTGATACAACAGTGATCTTCAACTTAATACAGTATTAGTGTAAATGCAGCATCATGCCAAAGCATACTTTTTTGGTTACTAATGCCATTGTAGAGAAACTGTATTCACAGTCGTAAATGTTACAAATGATTAATTTACTCTGCAACCAAACATTTTATTACAAAGAAACTATGAGTAGTACTCGGCTGGTCATGTGATCTTATTTCAGCCCCCATGAAAAGTGTAGAATAAGACAATAAGAATTTTTTTCTAGAACACTGATATGTAACATTAATTATTATATTTTAAGGCATGTTAGTCAGAGTCTGATATATGGGTGTTACAGTCAAAGTTAAAATATATAAAATAACAGTGTCATTTAATGTTTCATTCAGCAGGTGAATGGCCTGCAGGTAGGAGTCCTGTAGCCAGCTGGTGTGGGTTTCGATGCTGTGATATCAACTTTATTTCATGTGAGTGACATCATTTTAAGCATATTTTTTTAAACCAGGCCTATTATTAATTTATTTATGTGTTAAATGTTTTTTACTATTTATTTTTTATGAGTGCACCTTGAAGGATCCTACTCAACAAACCCACTTTCCATACTTGGATCTGCTTTTATCTTTTTTTTTATTTGTATGGTGCTTTAATCTGTTGAAGTCGAATTCATAATTAAACACAACAGATTCAGCCTTAGATGAAAACATATACCTATAACTTTATGTCACCTTGATTAATAAGTTAAATGCAATGATAACCAATAAATTTGAGTTGTTATTGTTTTTTTTCTGGGTGTACCAGATCTGTGAATTCATAAGTAAATAATGTAAAAATGTATTTATTTCAGATTTAAAACAATTCAAACAGCAGTGGAACAACCATGGTTTGAGAACTGAGAGGCACCGGTCCCCTATGCAGATGTTTGTCCGCGGTTCCCTGGCACAGCAGAGGCGACTAACAACTGCAATGCAGAACATATTTGGACCAAGACACTCAGACTTTTTATTCTATCACCGCAACACGCACATCATGGTGATTTTGCTTACTATCAATGCCTCAAAAAATTTTCACACATTACACACTGTGATACACATCCATTTCACATTATATGTACTTTTCATACTAAGCATTCAGTCAGTACACTGGCCTTGATCAACATTGTTCAACAAAAGAACAGTCAAGGAATTGCACATTGCAACTCTTGCTCTGTCTAAACTGAAATATATTTATATATATATATATATTTTTTTCTTTTTCTTTTTTTTTTCTCCCCAATTTGGAATGCCCAATTCCCAATGTGCTCTAAGTCCTCGTGGTGGTGTAGTGACTCGCCTCAATCCGGGTGGCAGAGGACGAATCTCAGTTGCCTCCGTGTCTGAGACCGTCAACCTGCGCATCTTATCACGTGGCTTGTTGAGCGCGTTACCGTGAAAGCAACTGAGATTCATCCTCCACCACCCGGATTGATGTCACTACACCACCACGAGGACTTAGAGCACACTGGGAATTGGGCATTCCAAATTAAAAAAAAAAATCAGTGCAAGCACAAGTACAAAACTATTTCATTAAACCTACACATGTATATTCTTGTTTAAATGATTGCATTCATATGTTTATACACTTATCCTGAAAACAACAAATGCAAATATGACACCCATGTCTGTTGTAAAACTATTTCAATGATATTGACATAAATCCATAAATCAAATAAAAAAAAGTGCAGAGACAGGATGTTTTTGGAACAAATAGAAATGTCATTTACTATTTTTCACAAAAATACACAACAAACTGTTAGAATAACAACCTGAATTTTTATATATATATATTCATAAATATATTTTATAAGCTGCACATGATGTGAACATTGAAGTCTACCGAGACTAAATATCCAAAGATGTTACTTTTGATGGGAAAAATAAAACACTTCACAAATCCAGCTGCAGAACGTTTTTTTTTTTTTTTTTTTTTTTTACTTCAGCGTGTCACAATAATGTGCTAATCACTACTCTAAAAGTATTGCACTTCCTCTCCTCAAGAGGTCAATTCAGTGCCAAATGAACTCAATCAAATGATGGTTTTGGCAACTCCAGATGGAAAGAGGCTCTAAATGAACCAGTCTGTGAGTGCATTCAAAGTGCAAGTTACATTCGGAAAAAGAAAGATACATAAAGATAGAGAGAATACAGTCGAGTAGTTAAATAAATCCATTTTGGTTGAATAAGTTAAAAAAAATCAAGTTATGTCACAGTTGAGTCACTCATCAATGCTCATCAAACTTCAAATCTCTGAATTGGTAATCACTCCTTAAATCAGAATGACTGCCAAGCAACAAGCATCAATTCTTTTCAAAGCATATTGCATGCCTACCCGGTTGATCAGATGAATGAAATTCATCAAATGTTCTGTTGGCAAATTGCATACAGTTATGAGCCCCTCGCAAACATCTCTCTAACTCTCACACACAATATTCTGAATGAACAGAAAATAAAACTATTGACATCTTTAAATAATAGGTTGCTTGTTTTGGTTACTGAATTTCATATGACAGTGGAAAAATATTGTCCAATGAAACAATGGCCTTACCATATTCAAACTGACAATGAACAATTAGTCATTACATTTAGTGACACTAACCACAGAAACATTTATGAATTGGCTGATAATACTTCAGCCTGTTTCAAAAGCTTCAAGAAAAATGCTTTGTAAGACAAACATAAATGTAGAGAATATCTGTAATCCCTTAACTGAAAACATCACTATTGCACTTTTAAAGAAATTTAAAGGAATATTCCATGTTCAATACAAGTTAAGCTCAATGAACAGCATTTGTGGCATAATATTTGATAACCACAAAAAAATAATTTCGACTTGTCCATTATTTTCTTAAAAAAAATGGAAAAAAAAGAAGCAAAAATCGAGGTTACAGTGAGGCAATGGAAGTGAATGGGTATAACTTTTAGAGGGTTAAAAGGCAGAAATGTGAAGCTTATAATTTTAAAAGGACTACAATTCTTCTGTTAAAACTTGTGTTTTGAGCTATAAAGTTGTTTAAATTGTCGTTTTAAGGATTACAGTGTTACATCGTCATGGCAACAAAAAATTGGATATAACTTTACACAGAAAAAGTTAGTAAGCGATTATGTCACACTAAAATCATGTTAACACGTCTACTGTTTCATTCCTTTGGCTACAATTTTCAAACGGAGTATTTTAATGTATACGGATTGGCCCCATTCACTTCCATTGTGAGTGCCTCACTGTAACCCAGATTTTTAAATATTTTTAGAGAAAAGGAGGGTTGTGGTAATCAACATTATGCCATAAATGCTGTTGATTGAGCATAACTTGTATTGAACCTGGAATATTCCTTTAAGCCATACAGTATATGATTTAATATATGTGTATAGATGTGTTTTTGAAAAAGGAAGATGAACGATATAAAAGGTAACAGAGGCTTTGGTTTTCAAAACTTCATTCCAGACACTTAAAAAAATATAGCAAAACCTCAAACTTTCTAAACAAATATTTTAAACAACAATCAATCTAGACTGTACATAACATTATATTATAGGATATTAACCCCTTTTTACCCTTGTAAAATGGCTTTCTTTGAATATCACAAATAAATAAAAAAAATGCAACAATAACTAAAACATTAAAAAAGAAAACATGTTAATCATTTAATATTATTTTCCTTTTGGTGTATGGAATGCTGATTGGAAAGCATTCGAGAAAAACCTGAATGCCTGCAACACCAAAGCATTTGAAATTCTTTAAAATAAATTATTTATTCTTGGCTCTGTTTGACTTCATTTAGAAAATCATGTCATTATCTGCTCTAGTTTGTGTCCATAATGTCTTATACGGGACAGTGAAGCTGTTCTCACAGTGAAAGTTCCTTTAGTAGATCTTCAGCCCAAATCCTGCCACACTGTTCCAGACCGGTGTAGTCTTAATATAAAACCTCACCCACAACCAGGTTGTGTACACCATTTTTAGCCTTGATTTTGTTTTGGATTTAGTGATCTTGCTCTGTAATCCAGCAGTAATTGGTGTAAATTCAATGCAATTGACAGCCTTAGACTCACTTATTTCCATACAAGCTGGTTATCTTACGATGGACTGAAGATCTGAACAATGGGAAGAGGAGACTGAAGTTTAGGCATCATAGCCCTTGTTTTGCAGGTAGTTAAAGAGAGCGTCTAGTCCTTTAGTGGAACACCAAAGCTGTTTGAGCATCTGACACTCCTTCTCATTCACATCTTCCAGAACAGACTTCAGGATGCTCCGCATCAGGCATTTGGATTCTTCCAAAACCTTTATGAGGGATGGAGAGAGGAGAACACTGGTAAATGAAGACAGCTTTTTAATTTAATAGATTTTTTGTGCGCACAGGTTGCTCTTTCAAAGCTCAGTAGACTTAATTGAGTTCTTAATTATGTTACATTTGAATATCAACTTTGTCTCTAAAAATTAAAACAGACACATAAGACAACTGTTGACACACAGCTTTATAATGAATGTTGATAGCATAGATCAGATCACATGTATTTGAAAATGTTTTAAGTTCATATTTGAGATCTTTGACTTTTGATTGCAGACTTTGGTATCTTGGCAAATCTGAGCACAATTTAAGACATTAGCCATGTTTCCACTATCAAGCCAAATGAGGGCATGCTAGTGTGTGTCAGGGCCAGTTGTGTTACCACTGTCACTTCAGGGCCTTTATCGTGCCTCCTCAGGGCTTTCTTGGGGCCAACGGACAATGGTCTTTGGCCCGCCGATTACCCTTGAGCCAAACAATGCCAAACGGGAATTGAGGCGGGTTCAGTGTCAAAGGCGGAGTTTCACCAAACTTCCCAGGTTGTGTATACGCCCAACAACACTTACTATTTTTGCAACTGGGGGCAGTGTTTCAAATTTTGGTCAGCACAGACCGACCTTTGCTAAAGAAAAATCAATCAATTCTTTTCGATTTCAATGTGAGATCAGTCTGAATGATCAGACCAGAAAAATACATAATTTATTTAAATAATTTTATAGAGATTGCATTCACAAATTGCAACTTTTAGCTGATGGAATAGTTTAACTAGATGGAATAAGCATAACTAAATTATAAAAAATTCCTGACTTTTTCAAGACTTGAAAACACTATTTTAAAATTCCCTAATATTTTCAGGTTTTCCATGACCAAGGAAATCTTGAACAGATGTGCGATGAATAACCAATTGTGTATATTTATTGTTAAATACTGAAAAGGCATTGTAATATCTTTAAACTCTGAAGACTAAGAACACTTACCACAGCACTGCAGGCAGCCATCTCCTTTACACGTAACATGACTTCCTGGTTGAAGGTAGTAGGCCAGAACACTTGAGACACCAAACCTCGACTACATGCCTCCTGTGCTGTCAACTTGCGGCCACAAAACAGCATCTCATTGGCCTATATTGGACGGGTTGGAGCCATAGAAGAGAAAGGGGATCAGGATTTTCCCCCCTAAGTGGCTGCTACTAAATAAACATGTTATTTAGGCTATTTCTAATTCACGTCGGCCACAACTGGACCAGTACTTCCAAGACCCTGTTTACACCTGATTCAATCACAAGTGGACAGTTCCAAATATAGGTGTAAATGAGGCTTGAAGCAATTTGTGACCCGATCACTCCAACTACATTCTGACATTTGAGTGATAGTTTTAAAACTAGAGGTGCACCGATCAGGAAATTTGAGGCCGATACGATCTCCGATTATTTAACACTAAGATCGGCCGATATCATTTTTTTCTTAAAGTGCCCTTTGCCACACTTTTGTAAGTTATATGTTGCAGTTATATGTTTATGCCCCACACAGTAAAATTTCGGTAACACTTTCCAAAAAGGTTCCATTTGTTAACATTATTTAACAATATTACTGTAGTTAACTAATGAACTTAATGTTAGTTACAACATACACTGGCGGCCAAATGTTTGGAATAATGTACAGATTTTCCTCTTATGGAAAGAAATTGGTACTTTTTTTCACCAAAGTGGCATTCAGCTGATCACAATGTATAGTCAGGACATTAATAACGTGAAAAATTACTATTACAATGTGAAAAAAAATGTTCAGAACTTCTTAAACTACTTCAAAATGTTCTTATCAAAAAATCCTCCACGTGCAGCAATGACAGCTTTGCAGATCCATGGCATTCTAGCAGTCAGTTTATCCAGATACTCAGGTGACATTTCACCCCACACTTCCTGTAGCACTTGCCATATATGTAGCTGTCCTGTCGGGCACTTCTCACACAGCTTACAGTCTAGCTGATCCCACAAAAGCTCAATGGGGTTAAGATCCATAACACTCTTTTCCAATTATCTGTTGTCCAGTGTCTGTGTTTCTTTGCCCACTCTAAACTTTTCTTTTTGTTTTTCCGTTTCAAAAGTGGCTTTTTCTTTGCAATTCTTCCCATAAGGCCTGCACCCCTGAGTCTTCTCTTTACTGTTGTACATGAAACTGGTGTTGAGCGGGTAGAATTCAATGAAGCTGTCAGCTGAGGACATGTGAGGCGTCTATTTCTCAAACTAGAGACTCTGATGTACTTATCCTCTTGTTTAGTTGTACATCTGGCCTTCCACATCTCTTTCTGTCCTTGTTAGAGCCAGTTGTCTTTTGTCTTTGAAGAATGTAGTGTACACATTTGTATGAAATCTTCAGTTTTTTGGCAATTTCAAGTATTGTATAGCCTTCATTCCTCAAAACAATGATTGACTGACGAGTTTCTAGAGAAAGCTGTTTCTTTTTTTTTGTTGCCATTTTTGACCTAATATTGACCTTTAGACATGCCAGTCTATTGCATACTTTGGCAACTGAAAAAAATGTTACGTTTCATTTAACGAACCAAATAGCTTTCAACTGTGTTTGATATAATGGCAAGTGATTTTCTAGTACCAAATTAGCAAATTAGCATGATTACGCAAGGATAAGGTTTGTAATGATGGCAGCTGGAAATGGGGCCTGTCTAGATTTGATCAAAAATGACTTTTTTCAAATAGTGATGGTTCTGTTTTTTACATCAGTAATGTCCTGACTATACTTTGTGATCAGTTGAATGCCACTTTGGTGAATTAAGTACCAATTTCCTTCCGAAACAGCAAAATCTGTACATTATTCCAAACTTTTGGCCACCAGTGTATACTAATATATTTTTAAAATCAAAAGTTGTATTAGTTAATGCACATTAATGCACTATGAACAAACAATGAACAATTATATTTTTATTAACTACCATTATGATTAATAAATGCTGTAAAAATGTATTGTTCATTGTTTGGTCATGATACCTATGCATTGACTAATGTTAAAGAAATGAAACCTTTTTATTAAGTGTTACCATAATTACATTAAAATTATATTAATTGTGAATTGTTAACATTTATTTGTATTAAAAAACAGTTATTAATAGTTCTGTTGCCGATATCAAAAGGTCATTGTGACATACTGGCAACCATCACACACAGCAGAGATAATTTCAAAAATAAGAAAAATATAATTCTTACACATCTTTTTAAAACAAAACAGCATATTCATGTGAATTACATCATGTCTGAAAGTTTAAATTCATGAATGCTTAGAACTGCCAACAACTCATCCTCCAAAGGCCACTCTGTCATGCTTCAAGGGCTGAGCAAGCGCTCATTCATTAGAGTAGCAGTGTATATGCGATTCCCTGCATGCTGCAAAAAAGATCGGCCCTAAATCTAGGCAAGATCGGCCAATCGCCAATCACGGATTTAAGACGAATATCGGCTGATTTCTATTGGTGGCCGATCGATCGGTGCACCCCTACTTAAAACAGTATGACTTTAAAACATAATGGAGCCTTGTTTGTTGAAATCACATGATGTTGCCAATTTGATACATGCTCCGAATCACTAGTTCAAAACAAACAATTTGTAAAGGTTTCGAAGCTTCAATTAGCAGTCTTTATGTTTCAATGTGTCCATTCCTATTGATCTGATCAATTGCAACATATTTAAAATACCAGGAATAAACAGGGTCCATGTGTCAGTGGGAAGTTCTATTAATCAAGGAATTGTGTTGAAATCCATGCATAAATACTCTCTGATGTGCATCTGAATGATTTAACTCACTAGTGCCACTCCCAGTATATGTGGGAAGGTGTATGAAGAGCAGCCAGAGGGGGTCATCCTCAGGGATGCGCAGGGGGTCTGGAACCAGGCTCTATCACTGGCCCATACAATGTCACAAAGGGGCAAGATGGACGCCCCCAGTCCCAAAGCTGGTCCATTGATGGCCACCACAATAGGTTTCTTAAAATGGATGAAGGCCTTCACAAAGTCTCTGTTGTGAGTTCAGAGTTATAGTAGCCATGTTTATATGTGTTTCTGTGTGGGTCAATGGGTGTAATGTAATTGCAGTGCTGTGAAAAGGTAAACAAGTTCACAACATAACAGAACATACAGAAACTGGATTGGCATTTCACCAATGTAGATAGATAAAGGGCAATATAATTTAACGAATGACACTTGGAATTGACATTTTGTAATAATAAACAGAAATGTCCATTTATTTGATGGAAATGAGTGAACCCCTACATATATCAGTACATCAAGTTCCAATAAGAAGGTCATTAAAAAGAAAGACAACACCTTGTATAAATCTCAATTAGCTGGTCTGGTTTGGTCATGTTACCATCATGCCAAGATCAAAATAGCTGCCTGATGCCCTCAGAGGGAAGACTGTTGAGGCTTATGAGTCTGGAATAGGATTTAAAGTAATTTCTAAGCAATCTGAAGTCCACCATTGAAAATCTACCACTGTACTTAATCTACAAATGGATAATCATCTACAAATGGAGAAGGTTTCAGACAGCTGGCAATCTGTCCAGGCCAGGCCAGTTCCACTAAAGTTACCACAAGAGCAGAGCGCAAGATGCTTTAGGAAGTCTCAAAGTAGCTCAGGGTGTCATCAAGAGATCTACGGACATCTCAGGCAACAGTCGATGCAAATGTGCACCGGTCAACCATTTGAAAAAGACTGCACAAATCTGGTCAACACCAGAGCTCAGCAAGGAACAAGTTTCTGCCCTCAAAAAAAAAAAAAGAATGTCAAGAAAAGATTAAAGTTTGCCAACCGACACCAAGGAAGGAACGGGACTTCAAAGGCCATGGCCATACTAACTTGTTTTCGTTTGAAAAAGCATTGATGTAGCTGTTTATGCCTCTCATCCACACTTGAACAGCATTAACAGACTTTCGAAAACGTTCTCCATGACTGCATATTTTGGGAAACATTGATGTTAGGAAACTGAAAACGGAGGTTTCAAATTTAAACCAATTTGTGTAGACGTGGTCTGAATAAAACAGAGTTGTCTGGTCACAGTTTCAAACATTATGTTTGGCAAAATGCAAAATCTGGAAAAAGAACCCCATACCCACTGTGAAGTACAGTGTTGTGAGTGTTATGGTTTGGAGATGTTTTGCTGCCTCAGGTTCCGGCAAACTTGCCATCATAACATCCACATTATACAAAAGAGTTTTTAACGAGAATATTTATGCCATTTAGATCACATGACAGCAGTTAAGGCCTTAGCACACCAGAGGTGGGCCGATAATGCAAAATGCATCACAGTCACCATTAATGACGACGAATCACCATTAATATGGGGCCCTTTCACATTAAAAGTGAGGTGAATGATCAGCGTTAACACATTCACGCCTTTACATAAGTGACGCAAATTGACAAGCAATTTTAACTTAGTATGGTAGGTGGCGCAAAGCACCTTTCATCTGGTCTGCCCTTTGCCCATCACAAGAAGAAAAAATGGACAAGTTTGCAAAACAACCAAGACAAACAAACAAACAAGATTATGAACTGAAAAACAGATTTCTCTACAAGCTGCAGCAGCGATGATGAGTTTGTTGTTGATTTGCTCAATGATAAAGAAAACATTCAAAACACTTCCCAAACTATTTCAGTTCACCTGCTGGACGTATTAACATGTTTACACAGTCTGAGGGATGATTAGAAACAGTAAATAATAATATTAACGGTTGAAACGTTATCATTTGGAACAATACTGATTACATGCCACTGCCACGCATACTGTATAAACTGTACTTGTGTTAAGTAATTTTTTTTAAATCACTGCATAATGCACACACATAATGACTATTAAAAAAATTTGTCAATTGGAACAATACTGATTGTATCGTACTGCCATGTACATCTACTTATGTTATATATTTGCTCAAAACCCTGCCGTTGTGAATAAAATGCGGCGAAACATAAATCCCAACCAACAAAATCCATCTTCAGTCTGACTCATTATTAGATACTGGGACAGCTGTTAATGACTGTAAATAACAGCACAGCAATTACATACTTCTGTAGAGACACCACCAGGTTTTTGGTATAAAAATATTGGGCTAAGTAAAACACTTACGATCCGTAAAGTTGTTTATTAAAATAGTGATATGAAGGCAAAGATATATTTGAGGTATAAGATAACTCACGTAAGATTAAATGCAAAGGCAAAAAATGCAGCAATATGAAATGTGCATGTTAAGAGAACCCATATGAGAATTTTGTTTTTTTTTCTATTTTAAAGGCATTGGATGCAATGAAATACACATCCAAACTGCTGGTTCATTATTTCTTCCTGAAATTACTTCAGCATTCAATGTTGGTGGTCAAAAAAGCTTTCTGTGCTTTAGTGCCACCAGTTGTGCTGGTTTTGGTAATTGCAACTGCAATTTTATTGGTCAGGGCATTTCAAATTCATGTTTGGTGTGCAAAGGCCTTTAGACTGGCAAAGGCTCCCCCGTCTTTACACTGCCGCAAAATTCGAGGGCATGAGTCACGTGTTTACCACAATTGTTTCTAATTTGGTAATTTATGCTGTGTAAAACATTGTATATTTGCCAGTTTAATGCGCTTCTATGTGAAGTATAATCATTCTGTACAAACAAATATACAGTGGCAAGAAAAAATATGTGAACCCTTTGGAATTAGCTGGTTTTCTGCATTCATTGGTCATAAAATGTGATCTCATCTTCATCAAAGTCAGAAGTATAAACAAACACAATGTGCTTAAGATAACAACACACAAACAATTATAATCTTTTATGTCTTTATTGAATACATCCCGTTAAATATTCACAGTGCTGTGGAAAAAGTGGATTTAATAACTGGTCGATCCTCCTTTGGCAGCAATAAACTCAACCAAGCATTTCCAGTAGCTGTGGAAATATTCAGAAGGAATTTTGGACAATTCTTCCTTACAGAACTGCTTCAGATCAGCCATATCCTTAGAACGTCTTGTGTGAATGGCTCTCAAGGTCATTCCACAGCATCTCTATTTGGTTAAGGTCTGGGCTCTGACTGGGCCACTCCAAAAAGTGGATTTTCATTTTTTGAAGCCATTCTGTAGTGGATTTACTTCCATGTTTAGGGTCATTGTCCTGCTGCATCACCCAACTTCTACTGAGCTTCAGCTGGCGCACAGCCACCCTGACATTATCCTGAAGGATATCTTGATAAATTTGGGAATTAATTTTTCCCTTGGTGATGGCAAGCGGTCCAGGCCCCGAAGCAGCCCCAAATCATGATGCTCCCTCCATCGTACTTCACCATTGGGATGATGTTTTTATGTTGGTATGCGTTGCCCATTTTACACCATATGTGTTCAAATTTTCATCAGTCCACACAACATTTTCCCAGTAGCGTTGTGAAGTGTCAAGGTGGTCTTTGTCAAACTTCAGGTTTTGTTGGACCAATGTTTTTGTTGGAAAGCAACAGCTTCCTTTGTGGTGTCCTGCCATGGACACCATGCCAGTTTAATGTTTTCCATATAGTCTCATGAACAGAGATGTTAACTAGTTCCAGTGATTCCTTCAAGTCTTTAGCTGTCACTCTAGGGTTCTTAGTTACCTCATTGAGCATTCTGCGGTGTGCCCTTTGAGTCATCTTGACTTGACGGACACTTCTAGGGAGAGTACCCACAGTACTAAATCATCTCATTTTATAGAACATTTGTCTAACTGTGGACAGTTGAATATCTAAGCTCTTTGAGATAACTTTGTAACCCTTTCCAGCTTTATGCAAAGCAACAATTCTTGATCTTCTGAGATCTATTTTTTGCGAGACATGGTCCACGTAAGCAGATGCTTCTTGTGAATCAGTGTTGTCAAAAGTACCGTTACTTTGGTACCAAGTCGATACTAAAATAAAAAAGATGTAACGATACCAGTGTTTCTGCAGTACCGAGCACAGACTCTATCCGGTACCAGCGCACAGTATGACTGACACATGACTGCTTTAAAATGCTCACAGGCTTATTTTGAACGCACGCTCTGTTACTCCTTTTACACACTGAAATGGAAAATGTATCAAATAAAAATCGTGACATGTCCTAGTGTGATTTATTAAACTGCTAACGGCTGCAATCTTAGCCTGGATGAGCTGCGTACTTTGGATGTATAAATCCGACAGCTCAAATACTGGAAACGCATTAGATATTGAGAATAATTTGCATTGTATCAGATGACAGAGCAGAGCACTCATCCACTGTGAACCACACAGCACATGTAAACTACATATTTAAATAATTCATTCACAGCATTTGCGCTTTAATCTCAACTCAAACTTTATTATATAGCATTTAAAACAAAAGAGTTGACCAAAGTGCTTCAAAGTAATATCATTTTAAATTACCACATACACAAACACTAGTAATCTAAAATCCAAACACTCCAAAACAGTGTCCTACATTTTATTTGTCAGACTCAAAGGCCATGAGATTGAGATGAGATTTCAGACGTGACATAGAAGTCTTCAATGATCACACTGGGCCATGTCGCAAACTGTTTATCCAGTAAAGTGAAGCTTCCGGCAAAAAACACATGTCATAATAAAAGCACAATTCAAAATAAAAGCTAGATGCCTGAAATTGAAGAAATTGTGACAGAAATATATAACAACTGTATAGTAAATGTATTATTCACTGTAATAATAATAATAATAATAATAATAAAGCAATATATCACAAGCAAGACTGCTGTTGAATAAAAGTTTGGGGGAAAAATGCAATGACATGTTGAAAAGTTCCATTTTCACTTGTTAAAAGTTTTAAGAATTAATTGATTAGACACCATTTTGATAATGAAATTAAATTAAACTTTAAAACATGGAATTCTGGAAAATAATAATAATTATTAAACTATAATTATTAAAATAATTATTAAATTAATAAAAAAATAACTAAACTGGTGTGTTCAGTAGCACATTATCATATTATCATATTTTTGCTGTGGTATCAAAATTGGTATCGAGAACCGTGAAATTTCACTGGTATCGGTACTGACTATTGAAATTTTGGTACCGTGACGACACTATTGTGAATAGCAAACTCAAAATGTTTGAGTGCTTTTTATAAGTCAAAGTAGCTCTAACCCACACCTCAAATCTCGTTTCATTAATTGGATGCCAGGTTTGCCAACTCCAGACTCTAATTAGCTTTTGTTGACGTCATTAGCTTAGGTGTTCACATACTTTTTCAACCTACATTGTAAATGTTTGAATGATTTATTCAATATATACAAGAACAATACAATAATTTGTGTGTTATTAGTTAAAACTAATTGTGTTTGTTCATTATTGTAACTTAGATGAAGATCAAACCAGATTTTTAAACAAATTTATACATAAATGCAGGTAATTCTAAAGGGTTCACATACTTGTTTTTGCCACTGTACCCATAATATAATTGACTAATCAAAAAGCCACAAGGGGCATCCCGCATAAGGGGTGTCCCGTATGCCAAAGAAAGAAAGAAGGAAATGGGGGGTTTTAGAAAGGCCAAGTCAAAGTCCAGATCTCAGTACAGCTGAATTTTGGGGAAACTTGAAGCAGCCCGTACTTGCAAGAAACCCCTCCAACCACTCACACTTAAAGGGATTCTGCATTGAGGAATGGGCAAAAATCCTAGTCAGTATAACATACTGATATGTATGGGTCTACATATATTATCCACAGAAAATAACTGAATTTTTGTCAATATTTTTGTTTTTGAAGTCAAATTTTCATTGTTATTTGTTAAATTATATCACCTTCACCTATCAGTACTGTCTGAATTTAGGTTCCAGTATTGATACGCCCTCATGTTGCAAAGGCACAATATTTTTTCACAGCATTGTGCACAAGGTATGACCTTGTAAAATGATGCATGTTCATCCAATAACACACTTATGTCACTACAAGCCCTTATGAACTTACTCCTTTTGTGGAAGATACTAATTTAAATGTACTGTACTAAAGGCACACCTTAAGGAAAATGTGCTTTTTTCTGGTCACAAAGTGTATCAAGGTTGAAGAAATACATTTATTTTTATTGAATATTGATGGAGCTACATAATTTGTGTGAAAAGAAAAAATAACAGAAGGTTGTTTTGATTACATTTTTTTTTTTTTAAAGGTGGCGAGGGAAGGCCCCAGGGGACCTTTAGCCTTGTTGTACCCTACATTCAAATATGGCAAGCAAAGGTGTACCAATGATGCCAAACAGCATTGGGTCTCGTGTATTTCATAACCGATTGTGACATGTGAAGTTTGAATATACATGAACATGAATGAGATTTAAGAAAAAGAGCAGCTTGGAGAATATTTAAAATATTTTATTTTGTGTTCCACAGAAGAAAAAACATCACAAGGGTTTGGAACAACATAAGGATGTGAATGATGACAGAATTTCATTTTTGGGTGAATTATCCCTTGAAGAAAGTTGTTATTTGGTAAGAATGTTTTTAAAGCCCCTTACCCTATCCCCAAATTATGATTGGTTGAACAGGGATGCTGTTTTAGAATGTTGGTTAAGGAACATAAATTTTCACTGAATGTGTCTTGTAATGTGTTGTTTTCACCTCACTGCATCAGCGATCCTGCTGCTCTCTTTCCTGCGGTCGGTGGACAAACGTCCAATAAGGTAGGAAGGGTCCAGGCCACCGCAAAAGATGCTCCCCACTGCACTAAGCAGCAGCAGCTTGCTGTCATCGGCTGCCGCAATCCACAGAGCCCGACACAACTCCTTCATTATCTGAACACAAACACGGTGAGAGTTTTTATCAAATATAAACCAAAGCAGAGACTTATGTCAACAGGAGCCACAGCACATATGCTGTCAGAGCACTGTGACTTTTTCCTGGTTTCATTACTAATCATAATTTTTTTTCTTTATATATATATTTTTTAATTGTAATAAAATTTGTGAATGTAATGTTAAACTGAACTACAAACATATAGGGGAGGGTGTGTTAAATGTCACCTCCTTAATCTAAGAAACTGTGCATATTTTTGTCATGTTACCATAATGTACACTCACTGAGCACCTTATAAAAGTGCCCAACATGGTCTTCTGCTGTTGTAGCCCATCTGGCTCAAGGTTCAACGTGTTGTGCATTCTGAGATGCTATTTTGCACACTACAATTGCACAGAGTGGTTATCCAAGTTACCATAGCCTTTTCTGTAAGCTCAAACCAGTCTGGCCATTCTCCGTTGACCTCTCTCATCAACAAGGTGTTTCCGTCAGCAGAACTTAGGCTCACTGGATGTTTTTTGTTTTTGGCACCATTCTGAGTAAACTCTAGAGACAGTTGTGTGAGAAAAATCTCAGGAGATTAGCAGTTATAGAAATACTCAAACCAGACTGTCTGGCATCAACAATCATGCCACAGTCAAAATCACTGAGATCGGGACTCGTACCGAAGACCTTCTTGCTGTGAAGCAACAGTGCTACCCATAAAGCCACCGTGCTGCTGGGTTCAGTATAACAAAATGAAAATTATAATGAAAATGAAAAAAAGTGTAAATGGCAATGGCCACACAGCCCAGCTATATACTGTACATGCCAATAGATGGAACCCGGAAAAAATAAGGAAAAAATATTGTGAAATACGCGTTGAAGAAAAGGCATGGAGACACAAGTATGTGATTTTAACTTTCGTATAATTAAAAACTGGTGTGGAGACATTGGTATGGTACTTGACTTTCTGTATGGGGAGCGACCAGAGTTCGAGTTTGCCTTTTGCCAATTTCACTCTTCTCCCCATATCCATCCCATATACTGTATATATCTTGGCTGAAAACATTTATGCATGTTTTATTAAAATGCTATTTATTAAACCCAACTCTCTTTCATTTGTGTGTTGATAAAACTGTCATACCTTCCATCAAGTATGACATTTTCTAGTTTGTTAAACTTTCTGCTATTTGGCTACATGCATTAGAAGCACACAGATCCCCCCTCAGTCAAACTCTGTGTACACTCATGCTCACAGTATCAACTCACTCATCGGTTCTTGGCTTTTTAGACATGTATGAAAGAGACAGTTTGTAGTTCAATGTACTGTTGACTCAAGAAATGTTACAAGTGGATCGTTCAGTCTGATTTGGTGAACAGACTCAACTGGCTCACTGAAAAAAAAAAAACGTTTTTGGAAAAAGTAAAAAGTATTTAACACTGAAAAAATTACATACTTTAACTTTCAAAAGATGTACACCGATGAGCCAAAACATTGACCACCTGCCTAATATGCTGTTGGTCCTCCGCATGCCACCAAAACAGTGCCAACCCGCCAAAGCATGGACTCTACAAGAACCCTGAAGGTGTCCTGTGGTTTCTGGCACCAAGACATTAGCAGCAGATCGTTCAAGTCCTGTAAGTTACGAGGTGGAGCCGCCATAGATCAGACTTGTCGGTACAGCACATCCCATAGATGCTCAATCGTATTGAGATCTGGGGAATTTGGAAGCCAGGGCAACACCTTGAACTCTTCATCATGTTCCTCAAACCATTCCCGAACAATGTATGCAGTGTGGCAGTGCGCATTATCCTGCTGAAAGAGGCCACTGCCATCAGGGAATACCAATGCCATGAAGGGGTGTACCTGGTCTGCATTGATGTTTAGGTAGGTGGCACGTGTCAAACTGACGTCCACATGAATGGCCGGACCCAGGGTTTCCCAGCAGAACATTGCCCAGAGCATCACACTCCCACCACTGGCTTGTCGTCTTCCCACAGTGCATCCTGGTGCCATCACTTCCCCAGATAAACGCTGCACATGTACACAGCCGTCGACATGATGTAAAAGAAAACGGGACTCATCAGACCAGGCGACCTTCTTCCACTGCTCCAAGGTCCAGTTCCGGCGATAACGTGCCCATTGTAGGCGCTTTCGATGGTGAACGGGTCATCATGGGCACTCTGACCGGTTTGCGGCTACACAGCCTCATGCGCAGCAGGGTGCGATGCACTGTGTGTTGCAACACATTCCTCCCGTAACCATCATTAACATTTTCTGTGACTTGTGCCACAGTAGACCTTCTGTCGGTTAGAATCAGACAGGATAGCCTTCGTTGCCCTCGCGCATCGATGAGCCTTGGGTGCACAACACCCTGTTGCCGGTTTGTCCATCCTCGGACCACTGTCGATAGGTACTCACCACAATTGACCGAGAGCATCTCATAAGCCTTGCCGTTTCAGAGATGCTCTGACCCAAGTCGCTCAGGTCTTTACTCCTGCCCATTTCTCCTGCAGTCAGCACATTGACTACGAGAACTGATTGTTTGCTTACCATCTAATCTACCCAGACCTTGACATTTGGCCTTGTTAGGAGGTGATCAACATTATTCGCTTCACCTACGAGTGGTCATAATGTTTTGGCTCATCAGTGTATGTGTATAGGGCTGCACATCATCCATCTAAACACACTTTAAGAAAACAAAATTGATTTTTTTCACATAAAATTTATTCAGCAAAATAGCAAAGCCCTTAAAGCTCAACACAGTAGAAAGCATACAGTAGCAATCTGGCTGGACTCCTGCAATAGTTTCTCTGAGTTGGGCTCTGCAAGCATCTATGGAGACAAGCTGATGTGTTGTTTTATCCTCATAATAAAGTGAACAGTGTGTGAGAGTTAAGCATGTTAGCCAAGTGCTTATCAGAATTCTTCCTCCCACATTTCACACAGCATCTCAGAGCGGCCCAGCCGTGAGTGCAGGCATTTAGTGCTGCATATCGGCCTCTGTCATGCTGCTCTGCAAATAAGTGTTCTGGAAAAGCGAGTGAGTCATCACAGCGGTTGTGTTTTCGCTACTATTACCACCTGATTCACTGAGAGCTTTACTGATAGCAAAGACAGCAGCGAAGTGGAGTGCTCTAGTTTTAGCTATTTTTTAAGCTTTGCTTGCATTGACTTTGGTCTCACAGGACATGTTTATGTTGCAACCAAGTGCAGGGATGGTTCAAAGGGGTGGACCAGTGCCCCCGTGCCCCCCTAACATTGACTTACAAATGACCTTGCAATTAAAAGGTGTGTTTTTTGTGTTAGTTATAGTTCTTAACTGCCCAATCCTTCAATAACTGCCTCTTTGTAAAGCCTGATAAAATCAGGGGCCGTATGTATAAAACTTCTTAGAAATGCTCTTAGGAATAGTCTTAAGCCACGACTTAAGTGTGAATTATTTCAAAATGGAAATAGAAACTCGCATGACTTTGAGATGATAATATTTATAGATAAGTATAAATCAGTAAAACATAAATTGTGCGCTGGGTTAAACCTCTTAATTGCATTAAACAGCAGAAGGAATCTATCAAAACTATGAGCTTCTTTAAAATGTTTTATATGAAGGGTTGGGCTCTTTTCAGATGCAGCTCTGTAGCATTTTTTATGTCTTTTTTTTTTTTTTTTCACAGAAATGCATTTTCACTACTGTAAAGTGACATCAGTGAAGGAGGTTCTCTGTGCAAGAGCACATATATCCAACTTATCATAATGAAATTCATTGTTGATTATTTTCATCATCGATTTTTGTAGCATAAGTGATATTTAGATTTTATTGTTTAGTTGTTGTAGCCCTCTGAAAGCTTAGGCATGTAGCCCATCATATTAGTAAAATGCTTAATATTGCTGTATATCCACAATAATGAGTTTCAATGTATTCATTAAATGAAAAAATGGCACACTTAAAAAATTATGTTGACTACAAATCAAATTTCCCTAAAAAATCTAGTCTAAAACATTTTCTTTGCTGGAGAGTGTGTGGTTTCAACACAATACAGGCATCATGCTACTCTTAACTAGGTTAGGATGCATCTCCAGCACTCTTAAATAATTTAGAAGCCAAGACAAAGTCTTAACACTAATGAACCATTATGAATGACACCTATTCTTAAGTCTAGGAATAAGAGCAAAAATTACATTCTGAGAATTTTGACACACTTAAGACAAAACTTTTACTCTAAGTGTCTTTATGCATACACTCACTGAGCACTTTATTAGGAACACCTGTATTTAAAAACGTATTCATGCGATCCCTAATCAGCCAATCGTGTAGCAGCAGTGCAATGCATAAAATCATGCAGATACGTGTCAGGAGCTTCAGTTAATGTTCACATCAACCATCAGAATGGGGGAAAAAATGTGATCTCAGTGATTTCGACTGTGGCATGATTGTTGGTTCCAGAAATACTGGTTTGAGTATTTCTGTAACTGCTGATCTCCTGGGATTTTCACACAAAACAGTCTCTAGAGTTTACTCAGTATGGTGCCAAAAACCAAAAACATCCAGTTAGCAGCAGTTCTGCGGATGGAAATACCTTGTTGATGATAGAGATCAATGGAGAATGGCCAGCGCTGCATTTCCCGAAAGCATCGTAAGCCTAAGTAGATTGTAGAAACCACTGGCACCAATGGCCGCTACGATCTATTTAGGCTTGCGGTGCTTTTAGGAAATGCAGCCCAGATTAGTTCGAGTTGACAGAAAGGCTACAGTAACTCAGATAACCCCTCTGTACAACTGTAGTGAGCAGAACAGCATCTAAGAATGCACAACACGTCGAAACTTGAGGCAGATGGGCTACAACAGCAGAAAACCACGATGGGCACTATGTTAGGACCATAGTGTTCCTAAAAATGTGCTCAATGAGTGTACAGCCCCAGAACACTTTTGAATTCAGTTTTTGCAACATTTCCCACTCTAAAGAACAACATGGGCAGCTTTGTTTGAGGAACTCCAAATATTAACCCCAGATACTTTTAACAAAGTAATTGCCCCCCTAAAAGCGAAACTGGCCCAAGCCTGCTGATCATGTGTGATTAAAGCCACCCAGCTGACCTACTCACAAATGCACAAATTGTACAATGACTTCAGAGGGGTCAACTTTTTAAAAGGAATTTCTATAGGTAATTTTTAATCCGCAATCACTTTTGGGTTCCACAACCCAAACTGCCTTTTGGTGGCCTTTGAACAGCCAAATGTCAATTAGAGACTAATGTTTTTTTGTGATATGTAAATCTATACCAAAGTCATAAATAACTACAGTACTTTTGTCAATGTACCATGTCAATGTTTTTTTTTTGTTTTTTGTTTTTTTGGGTAACATAAAAAATATGCTTCTTAATGTAACAGTAAAATGTATTTATTCTGTTTTAACCACTGATCTATAATATAGAACTGGATTGCTGAGGACATCATAACACTGAAGCTACTGCTACAGAATATTGGTATGCCCGAACATTCAAGTGTCAATTGACTTGACAGTAATAGGAAATCTTCTCATTTCAATAAGTAAACATTAGACATTTAGTCACAGATTTTATATCTGAAATCTGCCTGTAAAGCCTTATAATCCAAACTTCCTATGCATGTAATTGTTTGTTCATTTAGAGCCTGGAATTTTTTCAGCTTCTTGAAAGCTCAAGTTATTTTCAACTAACTTCAGTTGAGAACAGATCAGCTGGCAGATGAGGCACCTAAATCCAAATAAGTTCACTGAAACTGAGATCAAATACAAATAGACATTTTGTATTGCCATTGTGCATTTTCTCTCAATTCTCGCTCTCTATCCCACACACACAAACACACACAGGAGGAGGTTTGAGACACATTCCAGATAAAACTTGGTAAGTGTAAATGCATCTGTCTGTTCAAGGCAAGTCATTTTTATTTGTATAGCACTTTTCACGACACACATCGTTTCAAAGCAGCTTTACAGAAAATCTTGCTTTAACAGACAATGAAACTGTAATATCTATAAAGTCTTAGAGTCATCATTGTGTAATTTGATTAAATATGATTGTAAATTGTGTCTAAAAATAAATCATTAACTAATTAAATAATAATTGTATTTAGAACCCCAGTAAGCAAGCCGAAGGTGACTGGCAAGGAACACAAAACTCCATAAGATATTGGTTAATGGAGAAAAATAACTTTGGGAGAAACCAGGCTCACTGTGGGGGCCAGTTCCCCTCTGGCTAAACAGCATGAATATAATACCAATATTGGTTATTTGTGTGCAGTGCAAGTCATGATTTAAAATTTGTAAACTAAGTGTTAAGGACCAGTGTTTAAACAAAGATTTTGTATGAACTGTAAGATTAATGACTAATGTCTTTGAAGTCCATCCTGGATTAACTGCAGAAGTTCACATAGATATATTGTCCTTTGTTAGTTGGCTGATGAAGGGTTTTGTTGGCAATTAAATGATAGTCTATGTATTCCATTTCAAGAGTGTAGCCCATCAATAGACAAAGGTGATGCAGGCAGAGATCAATGAGGTGCATCGCAGATTCGGTGAGGTTCGGTGGGGTCCATCCTAAGTCCAAGTTTCAGGCAGTGGCATATGAAGTATCCGATGTCTTACAGTTGGAGTTGGCATCAGTTCATTTTCTGAAGACCATCGTTAAAACCGAAGTGATGTCTGGCTAGCACCGGCTGTAGTTTGTCGTCATCACTCAGCGACACGTAGCAGTGGAGTCCAACACAAAGCAGGAAAGTGGATCTGACCAGCTCTGGTAACCTTCGGATATGAATCCCGGGGTTGAGACAGGGAAACAAATAGAATAATATTAGCATACATGCCATTCAATTTATTGCAGAGTTATAGATCTGAGAAATTTTTCTGGTTCCGGCATACCTAACTAAAGCAGCCTAATTGGCTGCTTTAGGGGCAGCCAATTTTTTAGCTGCCCCTACCATTTTTTAGGGGCAGTGGTGGCTCAGCGGTTAAGGCTCTGGGTTACTGATCAGAAGGTCAGGGGTTCAAGCCCCAGTACTGCCAAAATGCCACTGTTGGTCCCTTGAGCAAGGTCCTTGACCCAATCTGCTCCAGGGGCACTGTATCATGGCTGACCCTGCACTCTGACCCCAGCTTAGCTGGGATATGTGAAAAAAAGAATTTCACTGTATATGTGCTAATGTGTGATAAATAAATATAATTATAAAATTATAATTATAATATTATTGTGAGTTGATGGATAAATTAGGTGTATGCCTGGCTAAATAGATGAGTCTCTAGTCTAGACTTAAACTGAGTGTGTCTGCATCCCGAACAGCGTTAGGGAGACTATTCCATAGTTTAGGAGCCAAATATGAAAAGGATCTACCCCCTTTTGTGTATTTTGATATTCTAGGAACTATTAACAGGCCACAATTTTGTGATCATAATGAATGTGATGGAATAAAGGCCAAAAGGCCACTTAAGAACTGTGGAGCTAGATCATTCAAAGTTTGTATGTAGTTAACAGAATTTTTAAATTAATATGAAATTTTAACAGGTAGCCAATGTAATGATGACAGAATGGGGCTAATATGATCATATTTCTTGGTTCTAGTCAGCACTCTGGCAGCTGCATTTTGAACCAACTGAAGTTTATTTATTGAACTTGCAGTACATCCTCCCAGTAATGCATTAAAATAATCTAGTCTTGAGGTAATGAATGCATGAATTAAGTTATTCGCATCAGCAACAGAGAGCATGTGTCATTACTTAGCAATATTTCTGAGGTGGAAGAATTCTGTTCTACAAACATTGGAAATTTGATTTTCAAAGGACAGATTGGTATCAAATATAACACCTTTGCTGTAGTTCTTTGCTGTAGAAGACGATGTAACAGTACATCCATTGAGAGTCAAATTATATTTTAGCTGCTTATTTTTAGAGGCTTTTGGTCCAATAATTAGTACCTCTGTTTTATCAGAATTGAGTTGAAGGAAATTTCTGGCCATCCAATCTTTGATTTTATTGATACACTCTGCTAATTTGGAGAATTGTGAAATTTTGTTGGGTTTAGAAGAAATATAAAGTTGGGTATCGTCGGCATAAAAGTGGAAACTTATTCCACGATTCCTGATAATATCTCCCAAGGGAAGCATATACAAGGAGAAAAGTAGAGGCCCTAAAACTGATCCCTGTGGCACTCCATACTTAACTTTTGTTTGATTTGACAATTCCTCGTTTACACAGACAAAGTGGTAGTGGTCTGATAAACAGGACCTAAACCATGCTAATGCAAACATAATTCTCCAGCCTATTCAAGAGTATGTTGTGATCTATCGTGTTGAAGGCGGCACTAAGATCTAAAAGCACTAGAAGTGAAATGCAGCCGTGATCAGATGATAAGAGCAAGTCATTTGTAACTCCGATAAGTGCAGTCTCTGTACTGTGACGGGGCTTAAATCCTGACTGAAATTGTTCATATACACCATTTCTCCATAGAAATGAACATAGTTGGGATGACACTACCTTTTCTAGTATTTTTGACATAAATGGGAGATTTGAAATTGGACTATAATTAGCCAATTCTCCAGGATCAAGCTGTGGCTTCTTAATAAGCGGTTTGATAACTGCCAATGCAAAGTTTCTTGGGATATGTCCTAAGGATAGCGAGGAGTTAATCATATTAAGAACAGGTTCTGAGATTACAGGGAATACCTCTTTTAAGAGCTTAGTTGGTATTGGATCTAACAGACATGTTGTGACCTTTTATTTTTTGATAACTTTTGTTAGCACTTCATGACATATGACAGCAAAGGATTGAAGTTGCTCATGAGGAAATTTATGAGACACTGTTTTCTGAGGTGCAGTGACAGTTAAGAGGTGCAGTGAGAGTTGATTGCATAATTCCAATTTTATTTCTGATGATTTCTATTTTATCAGTAAAGCAATTCATGAAGGCATTACTAATGTGCTGCCAAGGATTATCTGGTTCAGTTGATGCTTTATTCCTAACCAATTTAGTCAGTACAGAATAAACACCTAGGATTGTTGTGGTTATTTTCTATGAGTTTGCTATAATATGCTGACCTGGTAGCTTTTAGTGCCTGTCTGTACTACAGACACTTTCCTTCCATGCACTGTAAAATACCTCTAATTTTGTATTCTTCCTCTTGCACTCCATTTTCTGAGTTGCTCCCTTAAGAGCATGAGTGTGATCATTGTACCATGGTGAGGGACTTTTTTCTTTAATTTTCTTTAATCAAATGGGGGGCGACACTATCAGGAGTGCTAGAGAAGTCTGTATTTATATTTTCTGTTATTAGATCATGTTCTTCTAGACTTTTTGGCTTACTGAGTATGTGAGACAATTCTGGACAATTATTTGTAAAGCTATCTTTAGTGGTCGAAAGAATAGTTCTAGCTGAATGATAGCATGGTGTAGATTGAGTGACATGAGCTGATCGCAGCAAACAAAAGACGAGGTAATGATCTGAGATGTCATCGCACTGCGGTAGAATTTCTATAGTATCATCATCAACTCCATATGACAGAATTAAATCTAGCGTATTATTATGGCAATAAGTTGGTCCTGTCACATTTTGTCTGACTCCAAGAGAATATCAATAAATGCTAATCACAATGTGTCATTTTCGTTATCTATGTGAATGTTGAAGTCACCAACAATTAAAGCTCTATCTAAAGTAACTACAACACCTGATAGAACCTGATTCACCAAGGAAATCTGAGTACAGCCCGGGTGATCTATATACTGTAGCAAGGGCAAAAGAGTTCTAATGTTTAGTAGCCTGACCTTTATATGACGTTTATCTTAATTTTTTTGTTTTTTTTCAAGTTCGACCGTAATAACATTTTTTCAAAATGATTTAGTGAGGGGTTTGTGTTTGGTAGTTCGGGGAACAGACACAGTCTCTATATGATATATAGGTGATACAGTCTCTATGTGTTGTAGTTTAAGTGACCTGTGTGACATCTCAAGGTAGTTTGCAGATGTTCGGATTAACCAGTTTGTCTGCTTCCTGACTATCTCTACTATCAAATCAAATACTATCTCTATTAAGACTATGAGCCAAATTACTACAGAGGAGAGCAGCACCTTCCCTGGAGGGATGGAGTCCGTTTCTCTTTAGCAGGTCAGGTCTACCCCAAAACCTCTTCCAATTGTCTATAAATCCTATGCTATTCTCCGGACACCACTTAGACATCCAGCCATTCAGTGACACTAATCTATTATAAACCTCATCACCATGAGCATTTTACAGTGTCTGACAACATTCTGCAAGTTCACACACCTCTTTAACTTTATCTTTAGTGATATGCGATTGGCGAAGCCAGACATCGTTAGTGCCAACATGAATAACAACAATTTTTTTGAAAATCTACATTTAGTATTAGCCATAACTTGTAAATTTGATCTGATGTCAGACGCTCGAGCCCCAGAAATGCATTTAACAATGGTGGCTGGAGTCTCTATTTCCATGTTCCTTACAAAAGAATCACCTATGACCAAGGCTCTTTCAAAATGATTCTCAGTGGGTGCATCACTGAGAGGGGAGAATCGATTGGAAACCCTAACAGGAATGGGAGAGTGGTGCTGCTTTGCTGAGCGAGTATGTCACCGAGACATCACCCAAACATCCTGCTGCAGGGGCTCTACAGCCATAACAAAAGTGTGTGTGTTGCTCACTGTACTACCCGCATCTGAAACAGTATCTACCGGTTTCTCTTTCTCACTGACCTCCACTAGTGTTCGGATGCGTGTCTCTAACTCATTAACCTTCTCCGTCAGCCAGACTAATTCCTTATATTTATCACATGTAAATCCCTCACTGCTGATGGAAGAAGCTATAGTAAACATGTGGCATGCAATGCAGGAAGAAATAACATGAGAAGATGCATGACTTACCGCAATTGTAGGTTGTTGTTCTTGAGCGGCGAGGGTTTGAGATCGATGTGGCTCAATGGGGTTCCTGATCAGCAGAGGTTTGAGATTGATGCAATAATCCGTGTACAACACAGTGGAGAAAAGGAATCCACGCAGATGTGAGATGTAGACAAGCAGAGAAAAAAAAATAAAGAAAAAAAGAGACAAAAATGGGTGCATGCGGTAAAATACACACAGTTGAAACAATAGAAAAGCGGAAAAAACCGAAGCACGTGGTAAAATGGCAAAGGATAAAACGATGAACGTATAAGAAGAATAAGCAGTGCTAAGTAGGCTAGCAAGCAACAAACACAGACTCATGCAGTGTCCAAGCAGCAACCACAAACCTACATATCAAGACACATATATAAACTTTACCCTGCCCAAACAGTGCTATGTCAGCATAGGGGAAATGCTAAACATATCAGCTGTTACCAAGTATTTGCATAGGGCTTGTGTCGCACAGTAAATAATAACAAAGAAAGAAACGGGTGCATGTTGTAGGAGAGATGGAACTTCTTTCTTCATTTATTTGATGTAGATCACTGACAAAACTAAAACTAAACACTGAAAATGAGTGCAGCTGGCGTGCATGGACATATCTTACCTTCGACCAGCCCCGAGGGGGTAAAATACACAGCGTGCACACACACAGACACACATGCACATTAGACACTTGGAATCAAATAATAAATCACATCTTTTACATTCGCTGCCCAGTATTAGCATAATCTCGGAAGTGAATTCTGTTTTATCTGCATTTAGTTTGGGAATTAAAGGACAGATTTATTCATTAATTCAGTGCGATTAATTATATAAAAATATTATATAAATATTATGCAATTGATCATGTCCGTGGTCCGTAATAAGGAATATTCCTTTCATCTGAGGATATCAAATATGGAGTACCACCTGTTTTCTCCAAGGGGCAGTAAGCAAAACTCGCTGTATAGGCAACACGCAGCTCATACAGACAGAAAACAAACCAAACAACACAAGTTGAAAACACCTTCTTGCATTCAAACACAGCTTGATGGAGTGCAAATCCAAAGGCAGGGATCTCAAGACGTGTTGTTCTAAGTTTCACACTTCGTTTAACTTGACACAGCAACCTAAACACATTAAATCATAAACAGACACAAGGTAACCGAGACACACCAAAAGCGTCCTTCTGAGTGTCTAAATTACAGGCTTGTTAATGTCAGGAGTTATGTTGTATTTCGCCAGATACCCCAATCAATCTCTTCTAATTATCACAGATACTGTATATGCTCATGTTTATTTCCTGCATAATTAATCAGCACAGTATACATTTTCTAATAGGTCAGTTACGAGTGCCAGCAGTGTGTAATTGCTGTAGACACACCCAACTCTGTGATTTTTACAGACATTGCTTATCCCGTGCGAATCAACGGTAAATATTACAGACGTCCACAGTAATAATTACTTTACGGACATATGTCCGGAAAACTAATCCTGTCCGAATAGTGCTTTAAACACCCAGAGCTTCAATGATTCACACGTTAACTCGATGGGGAGAGGAGGTGTTTAAATCTTTTGTCTGTGCTGAAAAAGGTGCAGTTGGGACTCACATGTTGCCAGGCAAGAACATGACAGATTATTTGCAACATACATTGAAAAAATATATTTACACTAATAACAAACAAACTCAGTAGGGCTTTAATATTTCTGGCAGTTTGTTGTTCATTCAATTAATGATTGATTTTATAATGTCGCATAATATTTGGGAGCAGTGTTTCAATGAGAAAAAGACGTTCAGATTTCATACAATGTCATAATCTGACAAGATCATCATATTATGAACGTGAAGCACAAGTTAACATGGCATTAACATTGCTTGATAATGTGCACCATTTCACACCGAATAAAGAAACATCATTTGAACAAAATGCTCGCTGCTTTTGTCGTCACCTAATAGCTCAAACTGTTAATGCTGTGTGAAGTTGTGCTGCTCATATTGTTTTTGAACATGATCAAATCTCATGCCTTGGTACGTTTTTTTTTTTTTGTGGTTTTTTTGGTAATTCTGCCACTCAAGCTAATTATATCACTTATTTTCATCTGTACAAGGATACCAACATTATGTAGTTAGTTTATTCAGAACTCAGCCCCAGTTAAACCGTAACACCGGAGAATGATGAGGAGGGAACCGCACCTATCACAGCGTGGCGGCAAGTGTGATGAAAAGAAAACAACAAACACACCAGCAACTGTATAACATTTTGAAATAAAGCGGAGCAAGGAGAACAAATCTTGCTCAGACTTCAAGTTTGTTATTTACACGCGTCGCGGGGCTCATTGTCTCGGTTTGCTCGGCTGCAGCGTGCACAATACAATGTGACAAAAAGCAACAATGTTCCACACTATTGTGAACTACACTTACGCTATTGTAGGCTACTGTATAATGCAATTAAGTTGAATAATAAACTTGATCATGTAATCATGTACAATGCCGCCCTGTGTGACTGTATCGGCAATGATTTTACCTTTAAAACACAATCGTGGCGACAAATATAAGTTAAATACCACGTAAAAAATATATACAGTATAATATGAACAAATGACCAACAATGATCTTACATGTCAAAGTGTCAGTAGCAGACACAGTGCAAAATGGCTTTTTGTGAATTTGCTGGATGTATTTACTTTCTACATGTGTCCAAACAGACAATAAGATAAGTAAAGCTGGTCTCAAATCCGCGATATGCAGGAAATGGCAGTATCAGATGACACGAGTGCACAGCCCCTGAGCTATCAGTCCACATGTGACTTTCAAAGAACTTCAGTTTTTAACTGCTCCATACCAACTGCTGTAACTTTAAAGTATACTATTTAAAAACAACAAAATAATCACACACACATACAGTGTATATATATATATATATATATTTATACACACACACATACATGAGTGGGTCTAACACTTTTAGTCTAACACTGCAGACTAGCCGGGTCAATTATGGCACGGCTTAACAGCATTAATTAAATGCATTGTTGTTGTTTTTTCATTAGGGCTAACAAATGAAATTATGAATGTTCACGATGTGTTTTCATTTTGATTTTCATAAAGATAATTAAATAGCTAATATCTATGAAGCACTAGTTTTAAGTTACTGAAAAAGGCTGACATTCAAGCATTTTTTTTTTTTCTGTATATCATAAACTAACTAAGCTATAACTTTAATACTACCATTAATTTTGCATTGTTAGATCACCTTCTACACATCAAAATGTAAAAAAAAAACAATACAAATAATAATATTAACAATTTAATCATAATAACTCTCACTTTCGTCATACTACTAAATGATGGTGACAAAAGTGTCCCTTTGCGCCTCCTGGCGGTGATTTTGCAAGCGTGTCTCACATGTGAGAATTTAAAGTTTTCACAGGCAATACACCCTGTGGTAGTAAGGTTCAATCTGGTTGCTTACCCAATATAGCAAGCATGGGCTGCGTGATCTGCTGCACTCGTACCCTCTCATGAACGCATACAAGAGAGCAACGGTCGGTCAGATTTTCACTAAATAATAAATACGATTTCGGTTTCACCAAACCACAAAAAAAAAAAAAAACTTTAAATCTCAACAAATTATGAAAAACTGCATTTTCAGTCTCATAATATAGAGAGTACAATGTTGACAATTTAATAATTTAAAATCTGTTTAATTTTTTTTTCAAATGTTTATGGTGTCTATGATGTTACTCATTTTCAATTATAAGTATCCATTTTTCACAAAAAATCTGACATTTTATTAATGTTAGCTAAAAGGCTGTGGGGTCTTTTTAAAGTCACTGTTGTGTTCAGAGGTAAAAAAAAAAAAAAACAAATTTTGGCATTTTAAGAGAGAGAGTTGTTTAAGTAAGGGCGGCAGCTCGTTTTGTTTTGATATCTTAATAGCTGCTGTGTGAATTGATGTCTGCTCAGGGCTCAACAGAACTGTAACTGTCTCTTATTCTGTTTCTCCCTCACTGAATGATACAAGCTGCTTCTCCTGGAGCTCAAGGCCTTTTCTCTCACTCTATCTCTTCTTCTTCATTTATCTCAATTTGTCACCATATGTGCTGTAATCCAGAGATAATGATGGAGCCTCTGCCATCTCTCTCTGTTACACATCAGCGGCACATATGTTGCAGAGGGTTTAGTAGTTCAACAGTGCTCAGGGCCTGAAATGTATAACAATCAGTGTCAATTCCTCCCTTACATGGCTCATATGTGGGGGGGGGGGGGGATGGGGGGGGGGTGTTGGGGGCGATTTACGCACTTTCTTTGGGAAAAAGTAACCTCTAGTTTTATTTTGATGGAATGATTTTTAAAGTATAAAGTAGGGCCGACATTATGCATTGTCATGTGGGCAATTGTTCATTCACTTGCCCGTGTGAACGCCTGCTGACACAGCTCCGTCCACTTGACCAGATCTCGTGCCCCCTTTTAAGTCAGATCAGTCAGCGGGCTGGTGACGGTCAAATAATTAGGCACAAACCTATGATAATAGCCAGCCAGCCCCAGGAACTGTCTCACCTCCTTTTTGGTCTTAGGTCTCAGGCAGGCTGCAATCACTGCTGTTTTATCAATTTGGGGCCACATCTGCCCATGACCCATGTGGAAGTCCAGATACCATACTTCCACCTGCCCAGTTGTGCACTTCTTTGGGTTTGCCATGAGTTCCGCTCGTCTCAACAACCTCAGAACAGCCCTTCTTCCCGAACCACTTCTTTTTTGGGCTCGGGTAATTGGTAGGGACAACTGCGTACCACTACCCCTCGGGTCATTTTGATATGGTGCTCTATAAGATTCATATGACTGGGAAGAGGTGGGAAATCATCGGAGAATACTCCTTGCAACCTGGCAACCTCCGTGACTTGTGACGGTGAGAGGTTGTCTCCGCAAGTGACCGGGGTGACTCGATCGGTGGCTTTTAAATTCACCTCCGGTCCAAGCTCCTCCCTCTCCGGAACCCCCATCGCCAAAGTCACAAAGTCCTCTCTCCATGGTTTTAGGAGGTTGAGGTTGGTAAATCTGACATGCTCCGCCTCTATCCGTTCATTTAACCTCATAATCGATTTCTCTGACTTGCCGTTTGACCTCAAAGGGCCCTTGCCACTTAATAATTTAGAGCTCGATGTGGGGAGTAATACAAGGACTTTATCTCCCAGTGTAAATTCCCACAGCTGAGTACCCCAATTATCCAGCCGGCTTTGACATTCTTGAGCCTGGATCAAATTCTCCTGTGTTAATTCCAATTTTCCTGTAGGACATCGAGCATGCCGCACGGTCGACGCCCGTACAATAATTCAAATGGGAAGAACCCTGTGGAGGCTTGTGGGACCTCTCGTACTGCAAATAATAGGGGCTCGAGCCACGTGTCCCAATTTCGGGCATCTTCATGCAGGAACTTACAAATCATATTCTTTAATGTCTAATTAAATCGTTCGACCAAGCTGTCCGTTAGGGGATGGTAAACGCTGGTCCGAATTGATTTAATCCCCAATAATTCATACAGTTCGCATAGTGTACGTGACATAAACGTTGTGCCCTGATCAGTGAGGATTTCTTTCGGAATCTCCACTCAGGAGACTCTTCCAAAGAGTGTCTCCACAACACTATGTGCTGAGATGCGCAGAGGCACTGCTTCTGGATATCGCATTGTGTAGTCCACCAGAACCAACACAAAGCGATGCCCATGTGCCAGCCGCTCTAATGGCCCGACGAGATCCATACCAATTCTTTCGAAGAGGACCTCGATCGATGGAATGGGGCGCAATGGCGCTCTTGGGGTGGTCGGCAGATTCACCAGCTGACATTCACAGCATGCCGCACACCACCTGCAAACATCCCCACGAATGCCCCGCCAATTGAAACGGGCCATTAGACGGTTCAGTGTCTTATCCTGCCCTAAGTGACCCGCCATCAGATTGTAATGAGCCATCTGGAATAACATTTCCCAACGACTCTGTGGTATTAACATTTGGATTATATCCTCCTTTGTCTAGGCATCCTGCGTCACTCGATACAACCGATCCTTGATAATTGAAAAATACATATATGCACGTGCAATGTCTGGCGGGAGGCACTGAACATCAATCACTTTCACTTGATCAAAGGCGTGCCGGTTTGTATCCAAAGCCTCGGACTGAACCAAGCTTTGGTGAATGGAGGTTTTTATTACAACCTGAATCCACCAAGACTTGGTATGTGCCCCCCTTAATATTCACAGGTATCAAGTATGCTCCTGCTCAATTGGTGGCGGCCTGTGGCATGTCGGGTATCCGGACCAGTGTCTCCACCTCCATCACAGGGCACCGGTCCTGGAAGTGCCCAGGTTCCCCACAGCTCCAGCAGGCCGGCTCAGACTTCACGCCCACACCGGCGGCAGCGGATTCATCAGCCTGTGGGGGACAGCGTAGAGGGTTAGGGCAAACTGACGGGTTGAACGGTCCATGGAACTGGATTTTGGGGACATGATTCCCCATTTCTGGGGAACCGAGAGAGAGGGGGGGAGAGAGAGAAGAGAAAGAGGGCTCGTGGTTGTGTCTGAAGACCCTTCCTGGTGTACCAAGCTCCCTAGCACCTGCCGGTCCTCCGCTTGAGCCTGTAAAAGCACCTGGAACTGCTGCTCCTGTTCCAGACGCAGCTCAAGCATAGACTGTTGTTGCGCTTGATGGATGCTGGCGAGGGTCTTGAATACTTCAGCCAGCTGCGAGGACTCCATGACAGTGTTTTCTTCCTCCTAATCTGGGGTTTAACAAGTCACTGGATCTGTCAGGAGGAAGAAGCGGGACTCGGCGTATTCTTTTCTCAATGAAGCCATTTATTTACAATAAACAACGTGGCTTTTCAGCACACACAATTAAACACACACACACTCAGGCATTTGAAGCGTAGCACTCTCTCTCCTCCGGCGGTTTGGATTGCCCTTTTATCCCTCTCCAGCTCTCACTGTAACACAAAACAGCTGTTAGAGGTGATTTCCCACAGGTGTCAATCCTTACCTCCCTTCCTCTCCCGGCCTCGCTCTCCACAGGCGTTGCTCAGCCACGCCCCCATCACCATAGCATTGTGGAGATAGGACTTTTTTTTTTTTATGATTTTAACGTCTGTTCTATCCAATATGCGCAACGTCCTGAGCATACATAACGCGGGCATACAAATGGAAATCGCTTCATTGGACATAGAAAGCTCTAAAATATGATTGCACGCTAGCAGCCACAGGTGTTGGACCTGTACGATGAGTTCGGCTGAAAGTGATACAAGGAGCGGGAGACAGACAAGCCTTTTCTGTGCGAGGGATCGAATGTCCGTTTGAAGCGAGAGAGCGATCTTCTCTGACTATATATAATGCTGAATATTATGTATAAAAATGCTATGGGGAATAGAATCCTAATGTCAAATGTCATGTCTGATTTGATTTTATCAGTAAATTATTATTATTTAACTGGATAAGCATGCACTTCCATTAAATATGTATTTTTGAAAATAATATTTAGATGTAATCAGAGACAATACTATTTTAGAAAAATAAAATGTAAAATGTTTTTAATCAGAGACAGTTATAGTTATTAGTTAATATTTCCATTTGGTGTCACCATTGCCTTATTCTGGACTGTTTTTAGTCCAAGTACATCTCTGCTGGACTTTGTAGCACTTTTACGAACAGTACTTTTACCTACATTTTTAAGGAAACGAACTGCTTTGCATATGTCTATAAAGTAGTAGTAATAATAATAATAATAAACTTTCTATCTTAACTTTTCTTGATTCAGGTAGAGGGTAGTGTTAGTAACAAACCATGCTAGCTGTCACTGACATAATTTTACATTGACCAAACCTGCATGTCAACTCATTGCAATGCTGTGTCAATGGCAGTAGGTATTATATTTAATAGAGCAGAATAATCTTTGGCAAATATATCCAAAGCTTTCCAGCCTTCAGTCATACAGACAATGGACCTACAGCTCTGAGAGACATTAAATCAAAGGACACACAAGGTCTGAATGTAACACTGATGACAATAAACATTCTTTTGAATATAACTTCATAAAATAAAAGTAATAAACAGCAATATGTGCCTACAAATGGCTTTATTTGAATATGTTTGCGCATGTATGCCATGACATTGGGATGTCAGAAATGTCAGAAATCTGTACCCATGCCATCTGAATGACAGGCAGAGAAGTGGCAGCCTTTTCCGTGCGCCCATATTCTGTAAAAACGCTTGCGGTGATGTGGATAAGTTCCTGAACATCCAATACACTTCAAAATTCAGTCAAAATTGCTGTCTTGGTTATGTGCTATTGTAATCAGAGACTGTTATTTCTTAGGCCAGAAAGATAAGGACTTTTCACACTGCACTTAACCCTGGGATATTGTCTTTTTAAACTCCAGGTTAAGGACACTTTTAAAGGAATATTCCGTGTTCAAATCAAGTTACACTCAATCGACAGCATTTGTGGCATAATGTTGATTACAACAAAAAAATTTTTTTGACTTGTCCCACCTTTTCTTTAAAAAGAGCAAAAATCTAGGTTACAGTGAGGCATATACAGTACAATGGAAGTGAATTGGGCCAATCCGCAAACATTAAAATATGCACTGTTTCAAGAGTATAGCAAGTAGGGGGGCCTGGGTAGCTCAGCGAGTAAAGACGCTGACTACCACCCCTGGAGTTCACAAATTAGAATCCCAGGGCGTGCTGAGTGACTCCAGCCAGGTCTCCTAAGCAACCAAATTGGCCCGGTTGCTATGGAGGGTAAAGTCACATGGGGTAACCTCCTCGTGGTCGCTATAATGTGGTTTGCTCTTGGTGGGGCACATGGTGTGTTGTGCGTGGATGCCACGGTGGATGGCGTGAAGCCTCCACACATGATATGTCTCCGCGGTAACGCGCTCAACGGTTGACGGTCTCAGACGTGGAGGCAACTGAGATTCGTCCTCTGCCACCCGGATTGAGGCGAGTCACTACACCACCACGAGGACTTAGTGCATTGGGAATTGGGCGTTCCAAATTGGGGGAAAAGTATAGCAAATAAACAATACGTGTGTTAACATGTTTTTAGTGGGATAAAATTGCTTACTTATTTTTTCTGTGTAAAGTTGTATCCAATTTCGTAGCTATTACGACGTAACGGCGTAAAAACTTAGGCCCTAAAAAGAGTTTTAACAGACTCATGTGCTTTTATAAAATTATAAACTTCACATTTCTGCCTTTAAACCCTCCAAAAATTTGCAAATTACACTGAAAAGGTTAGTAAGCGATTTTATCACACTAAAATCATGTTAACACATTTGTTTTATGTATTGTGGTTATACTCTTGGTAATACTCATTTATTTAACATTTGCGGATTGGACATTCACTTCCACTGTGCGTCCAAGCGCCTCACTGTATCCTTGATTTTTGTGGTAATCAACATTATGCCACAAAGGCTGTCGATTGAGTTCAACTTGTATTGATCCCAGAACATATCTTTAACCCTGGGTAAAGCAATGGTTAACAATATTATAATAATGTCAAACAGTAATGGAAAATATAGTCTGGAATGTCAAAGACACAGTATTGCTTTTACATGTGTTTTTGTAGTACATTTCAGAAGACACAAGAAAAAGTTGTTTCACTGATAAGCAGTTAATAACACAGGTTGCATTCCCATCGCGAACTGTATTCATCCAATCAATGTTACTGACCTTATATATATGCAAATAAATGGGTTTTCACACTTGAAATTAACCCTAGGTTAATTGAATCTTGGGTTATCTTGTTTCACACTGTTCATACTTCACCCTCGGTTAATTATTAATTTTGGGGATTTATGTTTCGCGGATTCACACTGTACATTTGTAAACCTGGTTAACATTCTTATTTTCATATTTTAGGTGTCAATGACAATGATTGGATGAATACAGCTCACAGTGGATGCACAACCTGTCTATGAAGCTGCTCTTCTGAGGAAATTTGCTCTGTTTGTCTTTTGTCTTTTAAAACATACCACGAAAACACATGCAAAAGGAATACTGTCTCTTCATCACATCAATTATCACGTTTGTCATGACTGTTCGTCATTTTACCAGTTTCCCTCAGACAGAACACATACACTGATGAGCCAAAACATTATGACAACTCACAAGTGGAGCAAATAATGCTGATCATCTCCTAACAAGGCCATATGTCAAGGTCTGGGTAGATTAGATGTTAAGCGAACAATCAGTTCTCATAGTCCAAGTGCTGATTGCAGAAGAAATGGGCAGGAGTAAAGACCTGAGCGACTTTGAAAAGGGTCAAATTGTTATGGTCAGATGACTGGGTTAGAGCATCTCTGAAACGGCAAGGCTTGTGGGGTGCACGCGGTCAGCAGTGGTGAGTACCTACCGACAGTGGTCTGAGGAGGGATAAACCACAAACCGGCGACAGGGTGTTGGCGCTGAAGGCTCATCGATGCATGAGGGCAACGAAGGCTATCCCGTCCGAACAGACACAAGGTCTACCGTGGCACAAGTCACAGAAAATTTTAATGATGGTTACAGGAGGAATATGTCACAACACAGAGTGCATTGCACCCTGCTGCATATGGGGCTGCATAGACGCAGACCTGTCAGAGTGCCAATGATGACCCCTGTACACTGTCAAAAGCACCTACAATGGGCATAAGAGCATCGGAACTGGACCTTGGAGCAGTGGAAGAAGGTCGCCTGGTCCGATGAGTCCCGTTTTCTTTTATATCACGTGGACAGCCGTGTACGTGTGCACAGTTTACCTGGGAAGTGATGGCACCAGGATGCACTATGGGAAGATGACAAGCCGGTGGAGGGAGTGTGATGCTCTGGGCAATGTTCTGCTGGGAAACACTGGGTCCGGCCATTCATGTGGATGGCAATTTGACATGTGCACCTACCTAAGCATCATTGCAGACCAGGTACACCCCTTCTTGGCAATGGTATTCCTTGATGGCAGTGGCCTCTTTCAGCAGGATAATGCACCCTGCCACACTGCACACATTGTTCGGGAATGGTTGGAGGAACATGATGAAGAGTTCAAGGTGTTGTCCTGGCCTCCAAATTCCCCAGATCTCAATCCGATTGAGCACCTGTGGGATGTGCTGGACCAACAACTCAGATCCACAGCGGCTCCACCTCGCAACTTACAGGACTTGAAGGATCTGCTTCTAATGTCTTCAGGGGTTTTGTAGAGTCCATGCCTCGGCGGGTTCGCGCTGTTTTGGCAGCACGCGAAGGTCAACAGCATATTAGGCAGATGGTCATAATGTTTTGACTCATCGGTGTACAGTTTCTGCGACTGTATATGGTGCATGAATATTAAAGGAGGTAAGCACCGAAGCATTATATGATTGGCTGACTTTTGCCAAACAACTTTCGGTCACACTTTATATTAGGTGGCCTTAACTACTATGTACTAACATTAAATTCATACAAGACTATGTATTTACTGTGTAACTACGTGTTGTTCTGCAAAATTCCCACATTTGCTGCTACTGAGGTTGAGGTATGGGTAGGTTTAGGAGTAAGGGTAGGGTGAGGGGTAGAGTTAGGTTTTGGAGTAAGGGTTGGGTTGGGGTAAAGTTAACAGTGTAACTACAAATATAAGTAAATGCAAGTACTTTAAATATAATTACAATGCAACAACATGTATGTACATAATAAGTACATTGTACCAAATGGTTAAGTACATAGTAGTTAAGGCCACCTAATGTAAAGCGGATCCCAACTTTCTAAAAACATAATAACACTGCATCGTTTCACTTTGCAGTGCAACGTTTCACCTTTGGCACTGCATTGCAGGATTAAACCCACAAATGCGATGCTAACCCTAAAATTGGTGGTAATCCCCTTTCAAAATTACAAGTGTGAAATTTTGCTCTACCCGGGGTTAAAAGCAGGGTTTAAAAATACGATAACCTGGGGTTAAGCACATTGTGAAAAGCCCTTAAGAGTGTTATCCCAGGGTTTAAAGCCTAAATATACAGTGTGAAACTTCGAAACATAAAATAACCAGGATTAATTCCTTACCCAAGGAAAAGTATGAAGAGTGTTAAACATGAAACAAGACAACTCAGGATAACATTTAAAAATTTCAAGTGTGAAAAGCCCTATTCTTCATGCAAGTACGCAGACGCAAGTGCATGGCCAAAGCATTGACAACGCGAGGTCCCGTTGAACATACTTAGCACATGCTCGTGTGTTGGTCTGGTCTCTAACAAACCTTAGTATTCAAGAGGATGATAGAGTTACCCTTAACTGCCAGAGTTATTATTCAGGTACGTTGCTATTGACCAACTTGATTATCAGCATAGACCAGGAGTTTTCAAAGTCTTCACATTTGTCAACCATTGTGAAATTATTTCATGTCTAATAATAGAATGTGGTGAGAAGAGCGATAAAATGTTTTGATAAAAGTTTGTATAATATTTCCTTTGAGTAAAATCTCATGTTGACGCATACCTCTGGGGTTAATGCATTGTTGTCTGATGTTTGGCTCGATAGCAGGACATGTGTAAAACCCTCTTCCTTCCTGACTACGATGTCCCGAAATCTGCAGTTGGTCTCGTTCTGTCTGACGTTGTACCTCAGTCTCTTGTCAAAGATGTAGCCTTTGTCCTCTGTCAGCTTCCGTTTGACTGTACTGTGCAAATGTGCTTCTCCGTTAGGAAGTGGTGACCCTGTTTGGACATGAGGAAAAAAGAGACATTAATATGAGAACTTGGACAAATTATTAAACATATAATGCATAAATAAACTGTACTGACATAAAAATTACACAGAGCAGCAACATCTTGTCCATCTAAGTTCTTTTAGGTTGACCATAAAATCCTTATGATTATTCTCAGCTAAATGCATTTATGAAGTTTATGACATTTATTCTCATCAAATTGCCTTGATGAGGATAAGGGCTATGTCACACAGCACAGATAAGCAGTGCGTACAGTAAGTGGTGTATATTTATTTTGGTGCCAATTTTAACCAGTTAGAGCATTCACACTGTACACATAAGCAGCATGTTTGCAAGTAAAGCATTTTAAACAATGCTATTAGTAAAAAAAAATATATATATATATATTATATACACAACTCCAATTCCGAAAAAGTTGGTACAGTATGAAAAATGCTAATAAAAGAAAAATTAGTGATTTTTAAATTATAAATCACCCTTTGCTACATTAAAAGCTCTAAATCAGATGATTGCAACACGTTCCAAAAAAGTTGGGACAGTCAAGTGTTTACAACTGTGAAACATCAACATTTCTTCTAATAACACTTATTAAGCATTTGGGCACTGAAGACACAAGTTTGTTAAGTTTAGAAAGTGGAATTTTCCCCCATTCATCCATTACGTAGGTCTTTAGCTGCACAATTATACAGGGTCTTCGTTGCCATCTGATGCGCTTCATAATGCACCGCACATTCTCATTTGGAAACAGGTCAGTACTGTAGGCAGGCCAATCTAGCACCCACACTCTCTGCTTGCACAGCCTTGCACTTGTAATCCGAGCAGTATGTGGTCTGAAGTTGTCCTGCTGGAAAATGCAGTAACGTCCATGGAAAAGATGGTGCTCGATGGCAGTATATGTTGCTCCAAAATTTGTACATATCTGTCTGCATTCATGGTGTTCTCATAGATGTGTGAGTTACCAATGCCATGGGCACTGACACACCCCTGGCCCATACAGAAATGTTGAACCAAATTTTCAAAGGATCTCAACTCACTACTCTCATATAGGTCACCGAGTGTAGTAACCCCCCTCACAATCCACTCTGACCAGCAGAATGGGGACTTATTAATACATAATTTGGGGTTCAGCCATAAGCTTGAGGTAACATTTAGATAAATATCCGAATTAAACACTCTGGACACTTTTGTCCATACCGAGTGCAAATGCGAGATAACGGGGTGTAATTTAACTTATCCGGTTAGCTTGATAGAAAGGCTTTGCAATGGCAAAATAGGGGCAAACTCTTCCTGTTCAATACAAAACCAGGGAGGGGCTCTTTTAGGTGGAAGCGACCAATGAGCCAAACGTCTGAGACTGAACGCATAATAAAACAAAATCTTGGGTAGACCTAGCCCACCTTTGTCAATTGGCCTATGCAGCTTACTGAAATGTAATATGGGACGTTAAAAATTCCAAATGAAAGACTTCGCTATGCTATCAAATTACTTTTCAATAGTTGAATTTTGGAATACAACTCATTTTAATAACATTAACCTTCCCAATCATAGATAAATGTAATGAAGCCCACCTGCCCACATTGCTCGAAAACCTTTTTATTAAGGGGTCAAAATTAACTCTAACTAAATCAGACAAATTTGCTGGGAATAAAATACCCAAATACTTAATGCCCTGTTTGGGCCACTGGAAGGCACCCGGCTGGAAAGCCGTTACTGGGCAGTACGCTGTCAGAGCCAAAGCTTCGGATTTAGACCAATTGACTCTGTATCCTGAGAACTTAGAAAAGGAATGAATGATTCTGTGGAGGCAAGACATAGATCTAGTTGGGTCAGAGATGAATAATAAAATATCATCTGCATAAAGCAGAAGCTTATGTGCCACACCTCCCGCAATCACCCCTGGAAAATCATCCTCCTTTCTTATCACGGCTGCTAATGGTTCCAGGGCAAGACAGAACAATAATGGGGAAAGAGAGCAACCCTGCCGGGTGCCCCTATCCAGAGTAAAATAATCTGAAATTAGTCCATTTGCCGCTACCGGGTGTCTATAAAGCAACTTAATCCATCCAATAAACCTACTCCCAAACCCATACATTTCCAAAATCATAAAAAGATTATCCCATTCTACCATATCAAATGCCTTTTCGGCGTCAAGTGAGATGGCAGCGACCGGAGTCTGATCATTCACCACTGACCACATAATACTGATGAAATGCCTAATGTTATCAGAAGAGCTGCGGCCCCGAATAAACCCTACCTGATCTATATGTATAAGACATGTCATAACTTTACTTAATCGATTAGCCAAAATTTTTGACAATATTTTAACATCTAGTTAGATCAGGGAAATTGGATGGTAACTCTTACACTCGCTTGGGTCTTTGTCCTTTTTAAGAATCAGACTGATCCGGGCTTGTGTCATGATTGGCGGAAGCTTTCCATTCTTTAATGATTCCGGATAAACTTCTAACAAAATTGGAGCCAGTTCTGTAGCATAAGATCTAAAAAATTAAGTGGCAAAGCCATCTGGCCCCAAAGCCTTGCCTGTAGGCAGGGCCTTAATTACCTTGTCAAGCTCCTCCAAGGTAATTTTTTTGCTCAGTCGTCAATTTAGGGAGTTCTAAAAGTTCCACATAGTTTCTAATATCTTCATCAGTAGATGATGTAGAACTATAGAGATAAAGATAGAACTCTTTAAAAGCATTATTAATATCAATGGCTGGGGTAAATATTTCAACAGCAGATTTCACTGAGGGAATGGTAGAAAAATACCCTCTCTGCTTTATATATCTAGCCAAAAGCTACCCTGCATGGCCCCCAACTCAAAGTATGACTGTCTTGCCCTGAATAGCCAAAACTCCACCTTTGAGACAAAACAGTATTATATCTGTATTTCAATCAGGTCAATACTCTGAGGCCATCAGATGACATTCAGCGCTTCAGCTCTGCCTCGGCACTCTTAATATTCCCTTCCAACTCCACGAGTACTCGTGCTTTGGATTTTTTGATGAATGAGGCATACTGTATGATCCGACCCCTAAGAACTGCCTAAAGTGCCTCCCAAGCCACACCCACAGAGGATCCTGAGGACCAGTTGGTCTCCATATAAACATTGATTTCAGCCTTTAACATTTGTTGGAAATCAGCATTTTGCAAAAGGGATACATTAAAGTGCCAACTATATGATTTCTTTTTCTCCATATGTGGCAACATCTCTAAACACACCAGGACGTGATCTGAGACTTATATATTTCCAACTGAGCAATCAACAACAGATTGACTAGATATATTAAAAAAAAAAATTTATTCTAGAATAAGTCTTATGGATTGATGAAAAAAATGAATAGATCCTACCAGATGGGTTCAAAAGTCTCCAAATATCTGCAAGACCAAGATTTTTACACATCCTGAGAAGCGCAGTGTTGCTCTAGGGGGCTTACACACTTTTGCTTCACTATGATCAAGGAATGAATCCATCAATAAATTAAAGTCTCCTCCCAATATTATATCATGAGGGGTGCCAACGGCTTGCAATATCCCTTCAAGATTTATAAAAAGCCCTGATCATCAGCGTTAGGTGAGTAAACATTCCCAAAAATCAACCTTTGCCCCTGAATTCCTGCTAAAACAATAATGACTCTTCCTAAATTATCTTTAATCTGTTTGAGACAGTTGAATTGTAGATGTTCACTTATCAATGTAATGACTCCCCTGCTCTTACTTGAGCCAGCACTAAAGAAAGCATGCCCACCCCATATCTTCCCAAATTTTTCAGCTTTCTGCGGGGAAAGATGCGTTTCTTGAAGAAATACTTTATAAAATGTCTTACGTTTAAGAAAAGAAATAACCTTCCTTCTATTTATGGGGTGCCCCAACCATTCACATTCCACGTGGAGCGAGACAATCCACTCAACATTTGACATTTTGACAAAAACAAGATTATAAGACCACATTCCAACATTAGTGCAACAATCAAACCCCAAACTTCCCCAGAACCAAACAAACAGAAAAAAGAAAAATGTGCGCATTAACCCCGTACACGACAGCGCCAACTGGCGTCCATCCCTCTAAACTCAAACAGTCTATGTACGCCTACGAGAGCCCCCGCAACAACTTTGCCATCAGATTGCTCAAGTCCGGTGTTTCTATACAGATTTTGTGAGACAGAATTACATAACAGAAAATACTTTGTAAAACAAACTCCAGCTAATAGGTGGAATAAACACAAAGAACGTGTAGATTCATTCACAAAACTGTCTCGATGTTGTGTTCCTCCACAAAACAAGCTCCAGCCGCTAGCAGAACCAGCACAAAAAAAATTTGTTCAGTTTCCTTGGGCAGTCAAATGAATGTTTGGTGAGCCGGCTGTTCATGATTGCAGCAGATGACCTAATCCTTCCAATGTCCTGCAAAAAATACTCCACAAAACAAACTCCAGCCAATAGGAGGCATAAACACAAGGCACGTGCAGATTCATCCGCAACTGTCCCGAAGGAGTGTTATTACAGAAAACAAACTCCAGCCGCTAGGCAGAACCAGCACAAAAAGAAACAAAACAGGCGCCCCGCTTCCTCGGATGGTCAATGTTTAGTGAGTTAAGCTCACTTGGGAGCAACATGAGAAACACACTATGACTTCCTCAGTCCATTGATTTTATGAAAGGCAGACATCGCTTGTTGTGGGCATGTAAATATTTTGCAGCCATCCTTAGTATCTATTTTCAATTTGGCCGGGAACATCAGTGCAAAAGTGACCTTCTGCTGATGTAAGAGTTTCTTGAAGGAGTGTTATTCCACAAAACAAACTCCAGCCACTAGGCAGAACCAACACAAAAAGAAACAAAAAGGTGCCCAGCTTCCTCAGACAGTCAAGTGTATGTTCAGTGAGTCAAGTTCACTTGGGAACATGAAAATCACCAAATGGCTTACTCACACCATTGACTCTATGAAAGACAATGCTTGCTGTTGGCATTTAAATACTTTGCGGCCAACCTTAGTATCTCTTCTCAGTTTGTCCAGAAACATCAGTGCAAAAGCGATCTTCCGTTGATGTAAGCGTTACTTGCATTCCTTGAATCGATCATGTTTCTCTTGTCGAATTCGCAAAGTCTGGGAACAAGAAAATGTTGTGGTTCTTCCAAGAAAGCCTTCCTTTACTCCTCACCTCGCGTAACACGACATCTTTATCGGATGGTCTCAGAAATTTAGCCAGAATTGATCGGGGCCTGTCTCCCTCAGTGGATCTCCGAGCCGGGACACTGTGAGCTCGCTCGATTGCCAGCTTATGGCCTGTTATGTTGAGCAGACTCGGGAAGAGCTCATCTAGGAATTTTACCATATCTCGGCCATCCTCATGCTCAGGAATTCCAACAATTCGGACTTTGTTTCGCCGATTAAGATTTTCAAGGTCTTCCATCTTTTCCCAAACGCGTTCCAAATCTACTTTGGTTGCTAGCGGGTTTGCAGCTAATTCCCTCTCCGATGATTTCAGATAATCAATCCATTTCTCAACATCCGACATTCTTGTAACCAACTCGGAGATTTTCGCCTCCATGGAAGTGATCAATCGACATATTACCGCAAGATCCTCCAAGTCCGCTACGACCTTCGCCAGTATTACAGATATGCTGGACAGCTGACGTTGAATTTCTCCTGCCGCACCGTCCAAACTGAGTCCCTGGTCTGCGGCCCTGTCTGGGGTATCAGCTTGAGCACATAAGTGACTTTTAATATCTTCAGAGCCCGAGAATTTTGAATTCTTTGACATGCTGACTTCTTAGAACAGTTATGTAGCAGGGTGCATCGAACCTCACCGGTTTAAGACACAAAAAGAATTAAAAACTAACAAAGTGCGCAGAGCTCACCGTTCATACATCCGACCCCCGCATGGCGCCACGCGACTCGAACGGATATATATATATATATAACTCTTATTACAAGATAAGACTAAGGAAGACAATAAAACAAGAACCAATCAAAAGACAAGACTAATAAGCATGACGAAACATCAGGGTCACATGACATGACTAGAACTTACATATCAAAATAAAAGACATGAAACAAAACTTAAAAACACACACAGATGCCACATCAGACTATATACACAGTTGAATGAACAAGTAAATACAAAATAAAAATTAGGAAAAACTGAGTATGGTCATAAAAACGTATTTGTGCATGGAACTACTTTATTACGCGGCGGATCAGAATCTGCCGTTGCTAGTTCAAGCCAAATGATGCGTCCAAGCCTCCGATAGTAATTCAAAAATGTCACTTCAGAAATAGTATCACGGCTTGTGCTGTTTCTACCAAGTTATTGGATAAACAAGGATGGATGGATGTGTGTGTGTGTGAGAGAAAGAGAGAGAGAGAGAGAGACGGAGTGTGTGTGATCACCTGTTGCCACTCCCAAGCAGAGATGCTGTCAGCTTTCTGAAGATCAGCTTTCTCAGTGGAAAAATAGCCGTCCAACGGGGGTATTTCTCCCTGTTTCGCGGTAGCCGGTGCGCAAGAGTCATTCACAATAGAAACCGCGATCTTCTCTGCCATTTTGAACAGTACTTTTTCCTCCAATGTGGAAACTCCAGTAAGAGGTAAGCACCTTGAGTTTGTGTAATTAATCTGTCTGTTGTGTCTCTCAGCTGTGATGAGCCGTAATGCTTAAGTTGTTTGTTTAAAGCGGTTTAAAGCTATTTTCTAGCTTTAGTAGTGTAGTAGTAATACGAGCGATCACGTAGTGCTGTTGTATGTAAACAGTGGCTGACAAGGATTCACTTCACGTCACCAACTGGCTCATATTACACACAAAAATGATCTTTTGCCACCACCTGCTGGCTAACATATGTAATGTAAAAAAAAAAAAATAAATAAAAATACATGTAAGAGACACTTATACAGTAACTCTTAACACATATGCACTACTCTTACACTTTAGTTTAGAACAGCATGAACACAAGCGGAGTGATACACACACAGAGAAGCGTCCGAGTGCTGATGGTGTTAGACCATCAATGCTCATGGAACGTGTCTCATCCAATCAGATTCGAGGACCGGAACTAACTGTTGTATATATTTAAATGATAGCCTTCTGTGGTATAATAATTGCACAAGGCCATATCGCAATTAACATTTTTATATAGATTAAATGTGCAGCCCTATTTTCAATTTACCATCTCCTAATTCTGTCTTTCCATCCACAAATTTAAGACCTCAGAACATGATTTAAGCTGTAATAGCTATAAAATCTGTAACTTTTCACAGCTGTAAATACTAAAAAGGGAATTTTACATTGTAAAAAGGACCCGAAATCCTGTAAGAATTTATTACTTTGCATATTAAGATGAAATAGTAGAAAATATATCAACTTTAAAAATGTGTTAAGAAACTTTATCACTTCTAAACCTAATGTTTCAATTAGGTTTCACATTTTGTGGTTTTCATGTTAATATTTATAGGAAATGTTTCCAGACATGCAAGCCAACAATTTGAAAGCACAAAATTAGAAGGGTGGTATCAAGCGTTGTCAAGATACAACATTTTCAGTAGCAGATACCAATAGTAATTTCGATAACACAGTGAAAACGAATGCTATTTAAACAGTTAACAAATTATACGCAATAAAACCAGTGCTTGATGTTTTTCAGATATCTAACAGTAGTATTAAGGTAAAATAAATGTTCTGGAAATGACAAAAAGTAATAAAAATGTAAAATAAAACTACTTAATTACTTAAAAATTTAATCAATTAATAAACAAAACATTCAGATGCATCCAAAGATCTTGATGACTGACAATCTTGAGTCTGCTAACCAGGGGCATAGCTAGTGGGGTGAAAGGTGGTAATGATCCTAGAGGCAAAGGTTCAAGGGACCCCACAACAAATTCTAAACTGTATTTTTTAATAGGAAAGGATCCCAGAGCAATGTACAGTCAGGGGGCCCAGATTACCCTGTTGCTAACCAAGAGGCAAGCATCATAATAGGTCAAGTACTGTGTGGATTCATTCAAATACAGACCTATTCAACATGCAACAATGTAAAATACAACATTGAGAGGATTTCCTCTTAATAGTTCAACAGTGGAAGTTCTAACGGTTACTTCTATGAGGCTATTTCTGCTATTCTTATTTTCATACTGCTGAGCCAGAGTGCACGTGTTATTTATCTTTTCATGTCCTTTGAAAAATTGAATTACCCGCTGCCGACCTCTCATTTCATTCTGTCAGCTCTTCACACCCAAAATAGACAGCCCAAAAAGAGCAGCAAAAATGGCTCTTAAAAAATAATAAAGATGCTCTAAATTTAAATATGGATGACCCAAAATCCAACAAAAAAGAAAATGTTCAAGCACACACTTTAAAAAAAAAATAATAATAATAAAAAAAAAAATAACTTCATGACTTCAGACTTCATGTGTTCACAATTAAATGTGTCAACAATCTGACTAAATTTACCTGACAAATAAGGTTACACCAACGAAAGCACATTTTATGGGTTAGATCAAGTAGAAACAATTGCAGGTTTCCACTTTTTTTTTGTGTGTGTGCAGATGGTTTGAATTTCTAAAATTTAGAAGCACTGTCCAAGACACAATCCTCTTGAGAGGTATAAACCAGAGTGACTTGTGTGCTTCTGCTTTAGATAACATTTCAGAAACATCTGAAGTGAAAAAAAATAAATAAAAAAAAATGCTCTGCATTTATAGTGGAACAATAAAGAACAATAAAGCACACTAAAGCAGAATAAAGCATTTAAAGCACAAATAAAGTGCAATAAAGCATTTGGAATGAATCAAAATTTGGAGATTATTTACTGAAGGTTAAGTCATTAATTGATTTCTCTGTAGCATGTCTGTGATGATTTTGGGTGGAAATTCTGTGGAATTCCATCAAATAATTTTTTATCATTTTAAAATGGGTTAAACTGAGAATACTACACTTGTATTGGTATTGGAAAGTATATTAAAATTAGGTTAATGCACAAGGGTGGGAGATATGTAAAACTTTGTGAATGATGGACATTCTAATTCTGTGGTAATCCACTGAGCTTCCTGCATGGGGAGTTCTGCATGTGTGGTTTCCGTGTGGGCCTGCTTATTATGATCACTTGTCAAACTGCATAGTCAAAGGTGTATAGAAATGAAGCACAAATACTTTGTTACTCTACTGGAGTACAGTTTTTGAATATTTCTACTTTTCTTAAGTATAAATATTTCTGTTGACTTTCACTTTTACTTCACTACATTTTGAAAAGAAAATGAATATTTGTACTTCGATGCATTTATTCAGATCCTGTCATTACTTTTGCAACTGAACCGCACAAAAAATAACAGCTGCAAATGTAAACTGCATGTTGATTGGTGATAGTGATGTCCAATTCGCAAATGAATCGTTTGAATCAAATCTCGTGATCCATTTAATTTTTTTTAAATCTCTCAAAGCATTTCAAAAAGTGTTCTAAACAAGTCGTTTAGGGAATCAATTCACAAATCTGAATTAAAATCAAAAAGGGAACACCAGACAGTGAGTATTGTGTCTCCATGTGGGAATCCAAAGAGAAGAGACTGTTCATGTAAATTGTAATCTATGTTTTTGGCTATAATTTAAATTGATACATTTTTTACTTTAAAATTATGTACGTTGTGAAATACTGATAAAGTTAGGTGTGATAAGCTTTTTCAAGTGCCCCACTTTTTACTGGTGAACTGTTGTATAATATTAAGTCAATAAGATGTGGTTACCATTTACATCTAACCGTCTAAGTATGAATCAATAATGCCAGATGTGAACAGTAACATACTCATTTAACCTGAAACAGTTCATTTCACACTCACTTTTTTTTTTTTTTTTAGGTACAAACATAAACTGAAAAAAACCCCCCCAAAAAAACATATTGCTAGGGCAAGTAAAACTAGGCTTGCCAGGGTGCTTTCAGGCATTTTACATCAACAAAAATTTGGTAACTTTCTTTTAATAATTTTGTTTTTAAATTTCCACAGAAGAAAGAAATAAAGTTTGAAAAGACACGAGGCTGAATGAATAAGTGAACTATTCTTTTAATGTCTTGCAAGAAAACAAGCTCAATACTCTTTAGTGCAAGCAATAATAATAATAATAATAATAATAAATAAAAAGTATTCTCAGACGATGATGATTCTAGCATTTATAAATGTTCTATAATAGCAAAAGCGATAACCTATAACTATTTTTTGTGTATAAACCCCATGTAAGATTTGGAAAAGCTGCGTTTTTATAGGGCTGTCAAAGTTAGGATTAATTAAATATGCTTAACGGTATTAACATATTTAACTAATTTGACATTATAACCATTTTAATGTGTTCTGTGTGCTTTCTAAAGACCAGAAATATTTCTAAACATCAGAACCTTTGCAAGTCCATTAGCGCAGCCATCTGTGTTCAGTACACACACTCAGAAAAAAAATTATGCATTTTCTTCTCTGATGAATTGATCCCGAAGTTTCGAAGGCATTGTTTTGATTCAAAATCTTGTTTAAAGTGAATATTCACTCGTGGTGTGAATAGGCATATGGAACTGTGGTTATCTGCAACAGCATAAGCTGGAAATTCAGTCAAGCAGGGTGTGTGCTTATGTATGGCATACAGGCTATTGCAGTTTTCATTGTAAACGGTTAGTGATGAGAAATTTAAAGGGACACTTCACCCCAAAATTTACTCACCGTCGTTATTCACTTAAAATCTTGCCCTCTGCCGCAGCTCTCAAATGTAATTCACATTCACCTCTGTCCCCATTGACTTTCAATGTATGGAAAAGAGCAGCTCAGACAATATGCAAAATATCTTCTTTTGTGTTCCAGAAGAAAATTAGGGTATACAGGTTTTGCATGGCATAAGGCCATGCATTTTTGGTTGAAAAAACTCAGCAATATACAGTTAACTTATATTTAAAGGAAATTTTAATTTAACAGAAATTTGTTTTTAATGTTTTTCTTATTAATACTGTTATTTGCAATTACTGATCAAGATCAAACTAATAGAGTAATGCACATTGCGAATTTGATTATTTAAAAATGAAAATCTAAATAGCATGTTTACATGGCTATTCAGTGAGATTCTTTCCATGCATGTTTCCATGAATAGCCTATCGTAAGAGCACTTTGCTAAAAATTTTAATACAAATTAAAAAAGTTATGGTTTTTTCTTGATGTTGAGCAGGAATTATGTTCAAATTTTAAATGGTGATGTCCTCAAACATAGAATAAGCATTATGAGATTTTAAATGGTTTGAATATAAAAATTTGGTAATTCAAATCAAACTTATCCCATCTGTTATGGAACACAACACAAAACATTTTCATGGTTATAAATTCCAGGGGCAAACTGGCCATAGGGAGCACTGGGCGTTTTCCCAGTGGGCCGCTGGGTAATTTGTGCCGGACTGCTGCTGCGCAAGTACCAACCCCTCTTACAGGCTATATAGGCAGCCGCCCTGGGCTCCAACATGTCCGCGCGGACCTCATAACAAAGCAAAAATGTAATAAACTCTGCAAACAAGCCAATACAATGACTTTTATTTTGAAATAATGCAATGGCTGGCTTTTATTTTGAAATCACTTACAAATCGGAGCGCATAACTATTTGTACACATCAATTGCGTACCTCATGTGGACCTCATTATTTGACATACAAATCACAATAATGGTGACAACCAAAAACAACATTTTAAGTATAAGATGAGCTCTGAATAATCACAAAATGACAAATAACTGCAAGTTCCAACAAATACAATAACAGCAGCATATATAAAATATGCAAACAGTAAAGAAGTAGTGCATAGTCATTTGCATATTTTATTCATACTGGGAGCTGAAGTGTGGCTTGCTGAATAATGCTCACCCCTATAAACATGCAGAAAATAAGCCATGAAAAATATTACTTTGTAGCTGTTTGAGTCTTACTTTGTTTAAAAGGACAGCAGAAACAGTGCTTGTCAAAGCATTAGACTTTTCACTTTTTCTCAAGAATAATCTAGAGAAGGAATTAAAACTGTAGATATAAAGACACAAAAAACTCACAGAGAGGGAAAATATGAGCAATTAATCTGCAAAATATCTGCAAAGCTCTACACTTTAAGAGGTATGTTTATTTTTATTTTTTTACATAATGTTCAAATATTTAGGTACATACCGGCTTTGATTCTTAGTGAATATTTCACCCAAAAATGAAAATTCTTTCATAATTTACTCACCCTCATGTTGTTACAAACCCGTATTCACCCTCATGTCACCCACAAAAGGAACATTTTCAACCTAGTCTCAATAGAATGAACGATACTATAACTACACGTTTGAAAACGGAGTTTTAGAGGCACTACAACAACAGTGTTTTATTCATTTTCACACAAACCATGAGTACAACAACTGATTATGACTTTATAAACACTTATTTTTCGCTCAATTACTCACATAATATAACATTGTATGTTATGATATCAAAACACTTTTACTCTATCACCTTGTCCTAACTAGGGGTATAAAGGTATGACATTTTCACGGTATGATAACAGTCACAAAAATGACCACGGTATCACAGTATTGAGGTGCATTGATAATATTATTAGCAGTTTAATATTTGTTTATGAAAAATGTCTGATAAACACACAGAAATATTTAAGTTATAACCAATTCTTGAACTTTATTTTGGATTCCTTCAACTTTAATCCTTTAACTTCTGATCTTGAAAATCAGGACACTCTCTTAATCCAACAAAGTCAGCCACAGTTTCACTGTCAATTTCCTGCATGCATGATGTCAATGTCAAATTCCTGCACACTAAAAGCCATGCACTTTGTAAACCCTATTTAGTACTTTGTTTTACAAATAAAACATACTATTAGTAGTATCAAACACATTGTTGGCCTACTGTTACGCTGCACTTAGGCAAATTAACAAACAGTTGGCACATCGTAATGTTGAACGAGTGCATAAATCAGTTTGCTGCATTTGTGAATGTGACGACGAGGAGAGCGGGGCCGGGCCGTGAGGACATACGGCCGGCCCTGAATCGGGCTAATCAGCCGAGGGGGATAAAGACGAGCCAGAGGCACCAGTTTGAGAGAGAGACGCACGCGGTCACGCTGCATACGTGTCTGTTTGTTTATGTTTTATGTTGTTTTAAGTTCATTTATATCATTAAACCTTCATGTTGACTGTTTAGCCGGTTCCCGCTTCCTCCTTGCCCACCTTACCTCGTTACAGTGGTGCCAAAACCCAGGAGGGAGGAGAGATGCGCTGTCGCGGAGTCCTCGCCGCTGCCATCTGCCAGGGAAGCAGCCGCGGCCGTCTGCCTGGGGACGGAGGGGTCACTGCCAGCCGCCGAGAGCCGGAGGAACCGCTGCCATCTGCCAAAGAAGGGGAGGAGTGGTTCTATCCGCCAGGGGTTGGAGGACTCGCTGCCATCCGCCGGGGGAGGAGCGAGCTGGTGTCCGCAAGAGGGCAGAAGAGTGGTTGAGGACTGGGCAACGGCACATCTGGGAGCCATCGAGCAAGTCTCTCTCTCTCTCCTCTCTCTCTCTCTCTCTCTCTCTCTCTCTGTGTCTCTGCTTGCCTTTCCCTCTCCCCACGCCTCCCCTCGTCTCTCCCCCAGGTTCACAGGAGGCAGGGTGGACCACCGGCTGACAGAATGGCCGGAAGGGTAGCATCTCCCCTCCGGCGGTGCCCCGGCCTGAATTGGGCGGGGGAGGAGTGTGATGAGCAGTCACAATGAATGTGACAGAAAGCATAAACATAACTTCAGCCTACCTTGTCATTATAAATCATGTAAAACTACGCTGAATCTTATGTTTTTATAAAACATGGGCTATAATTTATTATCCTGTCTACTGTATTTCCACTTACATTCATCTCACGGATATTGTGTTTAAGGTTAGAAGTGTTTTCTGCCTGAGCTGATAATCTTTTGCAACAAACTTTACAGATTGGGTAACCATCAACATTGTTGGTGCCTCATGGGTCTTTAACATACCAAAAGTAATCCCAGACAGCGGACTTCAACTGCTTTGGTGGCGGAAATAAAGGTTCAGGCTTGTACACGTCTGTATGGTGTGCTCGTTCTGCACTTCTGATGTGCTCGTGATGCACTGCGCTCGCGACATCAGCATGTCACCTTTAAAACTGAGTGACAGTCAAATGTAACATGCGGAAGGCGTAATTTAAAGACATATTTTATCTCGTCAAGTTCATATGATGCTGTGTAAATGTTGCTGATTCCGTCTTAATTAAACTGATTTGGATTTTAGAAAAGTTCTGTAATATCTGTCTTTATATTCATGCAATACTGTCAATGAGAAGATTTCAACGGTATGATAACCATCCGTTTTAAAACCGAAGTATATTGTGAAACCTTGAAACCATTACAGTCCTAGCTCGACACGGTAATATTCCAGCGACAAGCAATCTGTCTGTCCATACAAGACGCAACGTAATATTACGATATTCATACACTAATGATTATAATTGACAATAAAATGTAGAAATCAGAGCAATCACTGACGGAACAGTCTGTTTATTGAACAAAACTCATTTTCACACTAAAGCTGTGTATGGGCATTCGCTTTCAACGGAAAACCCAGAGGGTATAAACACACAATCACACACACAGACAGGACAAAGTTACGTTATATTGTTTATGTTCACGCAGTTCTACTGTTGTTATTTCGCCGATCTCCATGTGACAAGGAAGCGGAGAGAAAGTCAGAATGAGTCGGTATGTCACCCTCTGCCATTCTGAACCAATGTGTGTGTGTGATAGAGCTCTGACTGAAGAGAATGATACCTAAAGCACAACATTCGGTAGGTGTGTGTGACACCCTTGGTCAAAATCAAGTTGTACTGAACTGGCTAATGAGATGCCGGCTTTAATGTACTGATATAAGAATAATTTTATACCCATTTGTTGACTGGCCTGCCCAGCAAGACGTCGTAGAAATAGAAACCATTTCAAAAATAGAATGTCCTGTCGCTCGTCGCGTGTTGCTGTCACGGCTGATTAGGACAAAGATACCTTTTATCGTGTCGCGACGTCAAGTCTGGTTAGGATACGGTGTAATGAATCATTTGAAAAAGGATACATTTTAACGCTTGTATTACAGACCCATCTACATTTACTCACTTATTCCAAAATGTTTAGCTTGTGCGGTAGCTCACCTGATAGTGTGTTAGTCTTTGGACTTGGAGGAACGAGGCTCGAGCCCAACCAAGCATGTAAGCTGAATTTACGTGCTTGGCACGTAAACTGACGTGAACTGACACGTAAGCTGAAAGTGTCAGAAGTGACACTAAATTACGTGGTTGCTTCAGAAAATTTGCTTTTTATGTCACATTTACTTTTAGAACACTATCGGTTAGGGTAGGTGTTGGTTAAGGGTAAGGATGTCTGTTTTTGTTTACCTCTAATTTGTTTTTAGGACACTATTGGTTAGGTTTAGGTTAAAGTTTTAGGTTAGGGAGGTAAATTTTACTCATTAAAACCTTAAAGATTGATGCTTTTGGCACCCCATGCTGGACATTTCACTGGGAAAAGGCAGCAAAACATAGAATGAAGCACAAATTTCGTTTTGCAAAAATACTGCCACAGTCACGTAATTTTCATGAGATCAGGCTGTACATTTTTTATGAATATCCCAGTCCGTCTATTCAATACAATGGCAGTTGATTATGATTCATTTTACAGCATTAAAAAATCATGCAAAAAGTATCATAAAAGTAATCCAGCCACAAGGCTTCTGAAGGATGACAGGTTTTGGTGAGAAACAACTTGAAATGGAAGTCATTTTTCTGTAAAAATCTTGATGTACATTGTGCATTCATGAGCCCATGAGAGAAGCTCTTTCACAGTGGCTCGAGTGTTCACTCGAGAACTTGCATTGCTTTTAGAGCTAAACAAAGCAGGTCAGAGTGTATTTACACACACATATTGTTACACCAGTTATTCTTAATAAGTAGACAACATATACAGTCAGGTCATATAAATGCCTTAAACGGTTTTCCTTTTGGCACACATAGATTTTTGCCCATGTAAATACTTATGTCAAATAGCTTTATCAGGTACCAAGTAAAAAAAATTAAAATAGCAGAACTGTATAATATGAAAAGATGTCTTACCTAATTCTTTGCCATACAGTGCTGTGGCTTCATTTAGGTCCATGTCTCCTGTTATTCTGCTGCCCTGAGTCCTGCTTGTAGTGCTGTAATGCTGTGGGTCCATATCTCCATTTTGTAGTCCATTAGAGACCCTGGCAGATGGTACAAACTGCAGCACCGCAGGGACAGTCTTGTAAGTCACAGGTTTGCTCATTCTGTCCGCCAGAGGTTTACCTCCACTCATCTTCTGTGGTTTTGGAGGAACCCCTATGCCTTGCTCCCCCGAAACCCCAGTAGTTATTTTCTTCTTTCGCGACTCCCCATGGGACTTGGAGCTGTCGTGTATTGCGGTGCCCCCTAGGTGCCGATGTGTTGCCCCGCTGGTCTTTGCTGGCTTGGAGCGATGGTCCTGCAGGCGAAGGCCATTAAACTGGTCTATGAACTCCTCACAATGTAGAAGGTGGTGCTCCGGCTCCCAAGTGTCCTCTTTGCTTCCATATCCCTTCCAACGGATCAAATACTCCCACTTTCCTTTCTTATTCTTCCGCTTGTCCACGATCCTCTCCACCTGATAGAAGAAAAACGTGAGCATCCTCATTTATGACAGTCATTGCTACGTGCTATTGTCAGAAGTAGTTGGTAATAGAGGGAGGGAACGTTCATATTCTAAAGAGCATTTTATTGGACAACAATTTTGTGAGTGTAAGGTACACTTTCCTTCAAGACTGAGTGCGAAGTTTAAAAAAAAGTTCAATAATAAGTTGCAAACTCTCATTTATTCGAGGTCAAAGGAAAATACTTGTGTACCTTTTACTTCATGGTTACACACTCATGACATTTTTAAAGTAATTTAATAAATGTTTTTGTAGAAAATGCTATACCAAAATTGGACACAAAGATTAAATTTCAACGAACTTGACATGTTTTAAACTACATTTTTAAAAGACTTCATGTTATCACATCAGACAACCTTATTTGTCAATGACTCATAAAGGAATAGTTCACCCAAAAAAAGAAAATTCTCTCATCATTCACTCACGCTCATGTCATCCCTGATGTGTATGACTTCCTTTCTTCTGCAGAACACAAACAAAGATTTATCTCATTTATGTAAGACAATATCTCAGCTCTGTTGGTCTATACAATGCACGTGAATGGTGACCATTCGAAGCAAAAAAAAAGCACATAAAGGCCACATAAAAGTAATCCATAATACTCCAGTGGTTTAACTGATGGCTTCTGAAGGGACCCAATCAATTACGGGTGAGAACAGACCAAAATATAACTTTTTTTTCAATATAAATCTTGACATCAGCAGTCTCCTTGGCGATCACGATTTCAAGCTTGATTACATTTCCTAGTGCCATCTAGAGCTCTGCACATGGGTCAAGCACTAGGAAATCTAATCGAGCTTGAAATCATAATATTGCCAAGAGACTGCAATGGTTAGATGTACGGTGAAAAATGAGTTACATTTTGGTCTGTTCTCTCCCAAAATGACTGGATTGCTTCAGAAGACAAGGATTAAACCATTGGAGTCGTATGCAGGGGCAGCGCCACGGGGGCGTAAAATTGAAATGAAACTATTTGGCAGTAGGCGGTTGCGAAGGGCAGCAAGGGGCAGGGCGCTCCCTCTGCAGACATGCAGCATATTTGGGACAGCTCTGCTTGCCCTTCTCATTTAAAATTAATTGTTGTCTTGTGGATAACTTTTTAGCGGCTCCACATGCTTTATTTTGCTGCCCGATCTCACTTTAGCTGCTATCTGTTTGCATCACAGAAACTGGATAAATAGTGCCCACGGAAAAAGTGTCTTTACCTGCTGAAAGCCAAATGTGGTGAAAGGGATTATAATAGCACCATACAGTGCAGGTCAAATTAATCAAATAATTAAAAAAACAAAAGCATCCTTTGCCTAATATAGCATACATTTGCGATTTTTCTTGGTTTATTGGAGTAAGCTCTTTCGGGATGTGAACTTGACCCTTTTCTCACTGACTGGTTACATTCACAGTGGCAACAAGCAGTGATAACAGTAATAAAGTTTTGTATTAGATTGCCGATCTGTCACAGGAGGCAAGGACAGCTGAGCCTTCCTAAAATATTTGTTAAAAATGAACGTAACATCTAAAGTGATACAGTTAACATTTGTTTTGATTAATTTAACTTTTAATGTCCATAACTTGAATACATATAATGTGAAAATATGTATTTCATTTTACTTTTCTCTCAGCCCATGCAAGTCTTAATCACTGCATAAACGCCAGAAGAGGCTGGTGGCTCGAGACAAGGCTCCGCTCAGTAAACTGAACAATACATTTATTTTGTCAATTGCTCCCGCCTAAAATGTGGCTAAATAAGGAGAAATTAAATTTTCCTCCTTCCACATTTATCAACTATAATCATCTAAGGTAACCTTTCAAGCCAACCAGCTTTCAGTATCACATTAGTGCATTGGGAAGCCTGGTTGTAACTAGGGATGTCATAAAATATCGATATATCGTTTACTGATCGGCACGTTATTCATTGATATATTTTTGAGGCATTGATTTATTAAAATTATCCAACATTTAAATTAGAAGCTCAATTGGCATGCTTTCCAATTCACTCAGTTGGCCTCTCTTTAACAGTCTGACGTAATAGCGTTGGGAGACCACAAGAGGGCAATATACCAGTTACTGAAGCCGCGGTCACAATCACACGCACAAACACACACAGAACGAGCTAAAGCGGCGAATGAACAAAGTGACATTGATGAGTTTTCAGGCTAGTGAAACTGGTGTAAAATGCGCAACATTTATTATGCAATTTCTCTCTATGTAGGTCATTCAAGCTGTCAAACCACAAAAAGACATACTTGTTACTGAAAATACATTGTGTAGTCTCTATGAAAGATACTTATACACAATATATCATCTAGTTATACTAGAGTAAATAATCTTTGCCCTTTGATAATGATTTGGGTCAAATTTAATGAAAAACTTTGCAACTTGCGCTCTGTGGCACTTCAGAATGTTGACGGTGAGCATTGGCGGTGTGTGCGTACCTTTGTAGAAAATAAATAATTGTTTTGAATTTTAGAACACACCATGTCATCTGCCAGACACGTCCGGTGTGTGACCCCCTTTAATTAACCCCGCCGCTCACAGTTTACCAAAGTTGTGTTGAGATATATGTCTGAAGAGACAAAGTCTATTGTGCAACGAGCAGCCCTAATTATAGCGTAAAAAAATAAATTTATATCGATAATCATCAGGAAAATCTTCCGATTATCGATGTGTGAAAAAGGCATCGATTGCAAGCCTAGTTGTACGTGAAGCAACAGGCGAAGAAAGATAAATATCAATGAAATCCAATTTATTGAAGGATATCAGAAATGAAAGATGAAGGAAATATATTCTGTTCAATGAAGAAGCGGACAATGGAGTTGCTCTTCACATGGTGAGTTGATGTTAGCTAGAATGTTGCAGTGAAGTACCCTGATGAGTGCAGTTCTATTTGAGGTGCTTCTCATTTCTGAAATTGTGCATCTTCATTTCAATCAATCAATATCAATCAATATTTATTTATAAAGCACATTTAAAAACAACCATGGTTGACCAAAGTGCTGTACAAGGTAAAATGGTTATTGCAGGAAAATAAAATATACAAAGTAGATAAAAATACAATAATAAGAAGATAAAACAGGTCACAATTATTAAAGAGTATTGAAAGCCAAAGAGAATAAGTATGTCTTTAGAGCAGACTTGAAGGTTGAAATTGTGTAGAGGTAGACTATACCATAGTTTCGGTCCAGGGACTACAAATGCTCGATCACCACATTTCTTTAGTCTAGATCTAGGCAGAGAGAGTAAACCAAAATCTGAAGATCTCAGAGTTCTAGACGGAGTATATGGCTGAAACAAGTCTGACAGATATTTAGGGGCCAAATTATGTAGTGCTTTGTAAACAAACAGTAAAATTTTATAGTCAATTCTGTACTTGACAGGAAGCCAGTACAAAGCAATTAGAACTGGTGTAACTGACTCGTACTTGCGAGTCCCCTTGATAAGTCTGGCATCTACATTTTGTACCAGCTGTAGACAAGAAAGGGAAGACTGAAACACACCGTAGTTTTCCTTTCCTTGTGTCCTAGATCCACCATCTTAGGAAACGAGGATGGAAGAATCAAAGGAAGATGCATTTGTTAAATGGAATGTCTGAGCTCACTCAATCATCAATTCAGAGCACTGTCTTTGCAACTGCATTACATTGGAGTGCTTGCTGTTGTTGAAACTTCATTAATATATTCATAATAAATCCTAATAATTCAAGAAGCACTGTTGAAATATGTGAATAAAAGGTTTAAATTTAAAGTGCCCCTATTATGCTTTATTAAAAGTGGCTACTTTTGTTTTAGAGCTCTCATTCAATAGGTTTACATGCATCCAAGGTCTAAAAACACTTTAATTTTCTCATAATATACATTGCAGCACCACCTCTGTTCTCACATTGTCACAAACGATTTGTTCAAGGATCAGTTCACTCTAAGCCCCTCCTTTCCGAGAGCCTACTCGCTCTGATTAGTCAGATGTCCCAGTCTGTTGTGATTGGTCTACAGCTTACAGCGTGTGTCGGAAATGAAACGCTCATTACCATATCTGAATTTCAGCTCAGTAATAATGTCATCGGTCAAAGTGCACGTTGTTCGCGAGCAGCCAATGAAGACCAGAGGTGGGATTTTGGACAAACCCACGTAGGTTTGTCCAGGAAGTAAGGCTGGAATTACTGACGACTCGTTTCAGGCAGTTCAGAATCGGTTCTTTCTTTTGGGAGACAGTAACTCCATTTGTCGTGCACTTTGATATTTAATACTTTGCAGACTTCTTACATTCACAAACAGCTATATTACACACTAAATGAAAGGTAATATCTGAAAAAGCATAATAGGGGCACTTTAACCGAAAATGTGAAAATGAATTAAAGGTGCACTCATTAACTTTTTTCTTTGTGTCATCTTGGACTTGTACAGACACCTCACGGCTTGGATGCAGCATAATTTAAAATCAATAGTTTTCAGTTTCAGATGCCATTGTAGAAATGTCATAGTCACATTCAGCCATGATTACTTTAATCAATGAGGGAAAATGTCAAATAACAGGATGGTTACTGAAATTAAACAGTAGTATTCGGCTGGTCATGTGATTCTAACATGGCAACTCCCATGTGTGGACCCTCTCCATGTAGAACAAGGTTACTGATATGATTGGAGTCTTCATTTTAATGTGAGCGGTCATGATTTCATACATATATTGCAAAATTACAACATCCATAGGAGTACAAATTATATGGTGGTGCTTAGAGGATTGCTACGGATGTCCTGAGGTCATTGAGCAGGCTAGGTTAAAGCGGCTTGAGGATTTTCCACGTATCACAAACAAAGATACTCATTGGCTGAGAGATCTAGGAGACCTGTTACTGGAGCTAGAGTCTGCAAAAGAGAATGGTCTCTTACCTGGCTTGCTTACCTTGACACAGCACGAGGAGTCAATCCTATCATAGAAAACTCCCGTACAGTCTCCAAGAGAAGTGGATTACACAAGGTTCCAGGTATAAGGAAGAATACAAAGTATGCTTCCCACCATTTAGCTTCTTTGTCGAGTTTGTTTGCAGCCAAGCGAGAACCAGAAATGACCCAAGTTTTGTGTTTGCTTCAACAAGCTGCTCAAACGATTTGAAACTAGAACAAGCAGCTAAACTGAATAACAAAACTTCTTTCTTTGTGAAGAAACTGAAGTAGCAGCCACAAGATTAGCAATCCAGAACAGTAACCCAGATAAGAACAATGATATCCAGAAGAGTAACCCAGATAAGAACATTGAACATTGAAGCTTTGCCCCATTCACAGGAAGCCACATCCTCTATACAAGTGTTGTGCATTCAGGAGCAAACATCTTGATGATCGGAGAACATATATAAAAGAGAACTCCATCTGTTTTCGATGTTGTGCTTCCACCAAGCATGTTGCTAAGGACTGCAAAGCATCAATTAAATGTAAGGGATGTGACAGTGATGGACATATTGCAGCCATGCATCCTGGTCCTGCTCCTTGGTCCACTGAAGTTACTGCAGTGGAAGCAGAACAAAACAAAGAGGTACCAAATGATAGAGCTCTTGAAATCAACAACAGTGTACTGAGATCTGTGGTGAAGCTAGCCAACCCAAATCATGTTCAAAAATTTGCCTCGTAAATGTCTACCCCTCCGATCAGCATGATAAGTTCAAACGTATTTATGTTGTATTGGATGAGCAGAGCAATAGATCACAGTCACAGTTTTTTGATCTGTTCAGCGTTGATGGTAGTCCATTCCCATACATGCTTTGAACATGTTCAGGTATAGTGGAGATGGCGGGGAGGAAAGTGAGTGGTTTCACAATTGAAACACTTGATGGAGAAACTACAGTTGCGCTTCCAATGCTGATAGAGTGTAACACGATACCAGATGACAGAGCCGAAATTCCTACGCCAGAGATAGCACTGTATTTCCCTCACCACACTCCAGTAGCAGACAAAATCCCACCTTTAGATCCTAGTGTTCCAATCCTCCTACTCCTGGGGCGAGATGTTCTTAGTGTGCACAAAGTACGGGAACAGCACAATAGGCCTCAAAACACACCCTACGCTCAGTGCTTAGACTTGGGCTAGGTGATTGTAGGAGAAGTTTGCTTTGACGGAACTCATCAGAAGTCCAGTGTAAATGCTTACAAGTCCGAACTTCATTCATTTCACCATGCACAAAAGGCATCAGTGTCAAAGAGCTAGGTGGATCACCTCTTTTACAATACCTACCTGCCCCACCATTTCTTTTCAAACATCCAAAGTGCTTTGAAAACTGTCCAAGTGGCTTGGAAGACAATGTCTGCTTCAGAAGTCCAGAGGATGATAAAACTGCATTACCCATGGAGGATACAATCTTCCTCGACATCATGGATAAAGAGGTGTACCTTAAAGAAGAAAACCATTGGGTGGCACCATTTCCATTTCACTTCCCCCGAAGCCAGCTTCCAAACAACAGAGGGCAAGTTATGCAGAGACTAACCTACTAACTTACTCTCCATAAGAAACCAGGCATAAAAGAAAATTTCTTTGACTTCATGCAAAAGGTAATCAAGAATGAGCAAGCAGAACATGCTCCACCACTGCAGTTAGGTGAAGAATGTTGGTACTTGCCAATTTTTGGCATTTACCATTCCCACAAACCTGATAAAATCAGAATGGTGTTTGATTTGAGCGCTCCGTGTAGAGGTATCTCACTTAATGATGTTCTGCTAAGTGGGCCAGATCTTAACAATGCACTTTTGGGTGTCTTGCTGCGCTTTCGCAGAGAGAAGATAGCTGTAACAGCAGATATCGAACAAATGTTCTACCGCTTTAAGGTAAAATATCAGCATCTTCGCTTCTTGTGGCACAAAGACAATTGCGCAGAGAAAGAGGTCATCGATTATAGAATGACTGTTCATGTCTTTGGCAACAGTCCCTCACCAGCAGTTGCCATATTCGCATTAAGACGAGCAGCAGAGCTTGGTGAAGCGGAGTATGGTACACATGCCAAGGAATTTGTGCTGTGCGATTTCTATGTCGATGACAGCAATACATCTGTCTCCACTGAAGAAGAAGCCGTCGATCTCCTAAAGCGCACTCAGACAATGTTGAGTCAAACTTGAAACTCCATAAGGTGGCCTACAACAGTGTCTTGGTAATGGAAGCTTTTCCATCTGAAGAGAGAGCTAAGGATCTCAAAGGAAAAGTGTTGCAGCATAGCTCTCTTCTGAAACTTGATCCCTTCATAGATGATGAGGGTCTGTTAAGAGTCGGTGGCTGTATCCACTCTGCTGACCTCTCAGATCAGGAAAAGCATCCCTTGATCATTCCGCCTAACCATCATGTAGCTGATCTGCTAGCCCAACATTACCACGATCAAGTGGCCCACCAAGGTCGCCATTTCACAGAGGGTGCAGTACGCAGTGCTGGATTGTGGATCAAAGGCAAAAGACTAATCTCAAGTGTTATCCACAAATGTGTGTTATGCAAGAAATTAAGGGGAGAGAAGATGTCAGGTTCACCCGGGACAGGATTTCTGTAGATCCGCCATTTACACACACAGGACTTGACGTCTTTGGACGTCAAGATTTAATCTGTGATTTAATGATTTAATCTGTGGTGACATGTCGAACAAGAGGGTACAGTGCTGAGAACAAGTGATGGGCTGTCATATTTAGTTGCTTGAGTACCAGGGCAGTTCACTTGGAGGTCATAGAGTCTCTATCAACATCAAGCTTTATCAATGCTTTGTGACAGTTTTTGGCTGTTAGAGGACCTGTGAAACATTTCCGTTCCAATAGAGGCACAAATTTTATCGGAGCAGTCAAGGAACTCCAGATCAACAGTGGTGACCCACAGTTGAAAGGGTTTTTACAGAACCAAGGCTGCACTTTGTCATTCAATGCACCACACTCCTCTCACATGGGTGGAGCATGGGAAAGAATAATTGGAGTTACGTGGCATATTCTAGACACTCTCTTGATGAAGTGCTCCACAAGGCTCATACATGAAATCTTAACAAAGTTAATGGCAGAAGTCATGGCCGTAATGAACTCCCGACCTTTGACCCCAATTTCGACAGATGCGGACATGCCTCAAGTGCTCTCACCAGTGGTGCTCTTAACTCAAAAAAGCAAGTGTTGCTCCAGCTCCTCCAGGAAACTTTGACATGGATCATCTGCACAAAAGTCAGTGGCGTCAAGTTCAGATGTTGGCAGATTCATTCTGGAAGCGATGGAAATAGGAGTACTTGGCCACTTTACAGCCTAGGAGGAAGTGGAGGTGCAGAGAGCCAACATTCAGGAAGGGGACTTTGTCCTGTTGAAAGACAGGGAAGCAAAGCGCAGTGAATGGCCTATCTGTCTCATTACAAAGACCATGACCTCATCTAATGGAAAAGTTCGCAATGTTATGGTGAAGACTGCCAAGCAGGGAATTATCAGTGAGTATTTAAGGCCTATCTGTGACACAGTTTTGTCAAGTAATCAGAATTCATAGTGGTATAACATCAATAATCTTGTGGGACGTGGCTAAGAGGAATTCTTAAAATTCTGAGAAATGTGCCTTATCCTGACATACAGATGACAGCAAAGCTAACAGGTGTGGACTAAAAAAGCCACAAAAGTCCCATTCCGATGTCATGAAGCTTCAAGAAACCTTTTCATTTACTGTGCCACATTAATGCTTATTTTCAGTTGTTGCCTTCTAAATAAAAAGCTGCTGAATGAATTAAACTAAAAATTGCTTTTAGAAAATTGTCTTACGATTAAAATGAATTGAACTGTCCTAATACAAAAATACAAAAGCTATAAATCATGATAAAACATGGGTCTTTTAAAGATCTTCAGCATTAAACATCTTGCAAATGTTGAGTGTAAATTATATTTAGCATGTGGTAAAATTTTATGTTATGATGCATTTATAAAGAAAAAAGTACATTTGACATCTGGAAAGCATTGATTGTACACTAAGCATAACTTAGAGATGGTTGAAATACCCTCTCTATTAAAAAGTCCCATATTCAAACTAATCTGCTGCAGCACACGTTACACACTCACATGAAATATCATAATAATTATCAGACCCATTAACACTGCTGTCAAAAAACACTGCGATTTTAATGAACGGTTCCATGCAGTTTAGGGCCGGGTGATACAGGCTAGCTAGAAAAAAAATGTATCTAGATATTTCTCAGCCTTTGAAAATATTCAATATCTTGATATTCATGTATTTGCTCTAAAATAGCCAGTTAGATTTAATAAGAACAATAAAGAACAAAAATGCAGTAAAAATCTAGCAAAAAGAAAGCAAGATTTCCATACTGTTTTTTTACTAAATCAACACAAGAATGATATTTAATAATTTTCATTTATATGCACTAATATAATAATGCATAGTAAAAAAAAGCAGCAATATTTACCTTCATACATATTTTATTTAAACATTTTAACAAATGAAAATGCAAAACATATTGAGGACCAAATTACTCAGAATGAAATCATGAAATATTTAAATAAACCGTTAAGTATATAATGCATTAATAAAATCATTAAATATGTAAAAAAAAAAAAAAAAATGTCTCCCAGGTATTTTATTTCAGCATTTGTTTTTTTTGTTTTTTGGGTTCATTTTCATTTAAACAAACTTAGCAGCAACACGTCACTCAATGGAATTGGATGTGGTCAATAGACTCAACACTTTTTTTTTCTGGGATAAAGGACATAAATAATAAAGTGGGTAAATTAAATATATTATAAACTTAACCATCATGAAATATAATAATATACACAGCTTAAATCAGAAGTTTACATACACCTTACCCAAATACATTAAACTCAGTTTTTCACAATTCCTGACATTTAATCGTAGAAAACATTCCCTGTCTTGATCACTACTTTATTTTAAGAATGTGAAATGTCAGAATAATAGTAGAGAGAATGATTTATTTCAGCTTTTATTTCTCTCATCACATTCCCAGTGGGTCAGAAGTGTACATACACTTTGTTAGTATTTGGTAGCATTGCCTTTAAATTGTTTAACTTGGGTCAAACGTTTTGGGTAGCCTTCCACAAGCTTCTCACAATAAGTTGCTGGAATTTTGGCCCATTCCTCCAGACAGAACTGGTGTAACTGAGTCAGATTTGTAGGCCTCCTTGCTCGCACACGCTTTTTCAGTTCTGCCCACAAATTTTCTATCTGAGGTCAGGGCTTTGTGATGGCCACTCCAATACCTTGACTTTGTTGTCCTTAAGCCATTTTGCCACAACTTTGGAGGTATGCTTGGGATCATTGTCCATTTGGAAGACCCATTTGTGACCGAGCTTTAACTTCCTGGCTGATGTCTTGAGATGTTGCTTCAATATATCCACATAATTTTCCTTCCTCATGATGCCATCTATTTTGTCCCTCCTGCAGCAAAGCACCCCCACAACATGATCCTAACTGACCTAATATATGACCATATATATATATATATATATATATATATATATACACACACACACACACACACACACACACCAGCCACGGCACACTTTTTACGACGAAAAAATTATACGGCACACCACTATCCCACATAGGCTAACCATCGTCAATATTTTTCCTTTTCAAGAACTTGTCCATGTTTTCTGTCCGTCTTAGTAGCATGTTTACTTGTAGTGTTTGAAATTCGGCTATGCAAAAAAAAAAAAAATAAGTCACATAGGTAGGCTACGCTGTGTGAGGTCACAGGTGGCAAGAGCGCTAAATGGGTAATGAAAAAGCAACAAATTTGCTTCTTTTCTAATTTGTAGATTTGTTCTTGCAATGCCACAACAAATTACAGGGATGCAAACTCATGAGGGGCGAAAAAGGTAAGACAATCACTGTCTAAAAGCACCAATAACCGCTATTTTAGTGAATCAAGTTTATTCAAGTTTACAATTGTGCAAAATTAGCTGCAAAATAAACAGTATTTTGGTGAGGCTTGCTTCTGTTTCACAAATTTGTTCAATTTTATTAACTGATTAGTTCAGTGACCCCTTCTGGAAATGTCACTAGGTGGCGACAAATGAGCGTCTTATGTGCTATGAGTGAGTCAGTGAATCATTTTGAGTCATTCATGACCGAAATCTACCAAGAGACTTTATAGTGTTTAAGCATTAAAAGAACAAAGCAGATCTATAGTCTTCCTTCAGTCTGAGCATTATTTTTCATCCAAAAAGACAACAATAATAGTCTAATAATAGTGTTTCAATAACGTCCTTACCTTCTCCTTTATTAAACTTGCATGGCTACAAATCTACTGACTTCAGTATAAGAATTAGAAACGTAAAGCAGATCTACGGTATCATTTTCCTACAGTAGCCTATTTAAACTGCTGAGCATGGTTTTTTATCAGAAAAGACCACAATAATAGACAAATAATAATCATTTTGAGTTTCGATAATATTCTTTCGTCACTGTAAAGCGCATTTCACATGAGTTGAGTCGAGGCGTCAACGCTCCATTCAACGCCAGTGTCAAGCGCCACATTGCCCTCCACATGACAAGAGTTGCAGAAAGCGTCACAGAGGGGCGATTTTACGAGTTTGCCACGTAAAAAAGCGGGAGGTGTGCACAATAAACATTGAAAACATGTATTTGAAAGAGAGAAAAAAAAGCTTGCAGTTGCTTTGTTAGCAGAAAGTAATAAAAGGACTCGTTTATGTTTAGGTCTATGCATTTTCTTGGTGAATTTAAATTAGTTCAGTAACTGGGGTCTCTGATATTTGTAAACGATAAGGTAATATATAATTAAAAGAAATTATGAGACATTCAATGTCTCTTCACAAATTTGGACAGTTTTTAAATATTTCTTGTTGCTTAGTACTCTCAAAGACATTATTGGTGAAGCAAAAATGTGTGTGTGAAAAACACTTTGGTGTAAAGTGACATCACTTCATAGATTTCAATGTATTCTGCAGCGCTGACACGAGTCATGTGAAAGACCCTTAACGCGTATAAATATCAGTCACTTTTGCACATTAATCATTACTCTTCACAAAAGTGACCAATTATGGTTTCAAAATGGTAAATTTCTCCAAAAGGTGAGTCTGGATCCCTGAAATTATATATATTTTTTTTCATGCATTTATTTATTTTGTATATAATTTTCCACGGCACACCTGACAATCTTTCACGGCACACTAGTGTGCCACGGCACAATGGTTGGGAAACACTGATATATATATATATATATATACACACACACACATACATACACTACCGGTCAAAAGTTTTGAAACACTTACTCATTCTTTATTATATATATATATATGAATTAATATGGTGGCACAATTATATTTTTGTCTACAAAACTAATTTCAAACATTTATGCATACGCCTTCAGATCAAAAGATTTTTAAGATCATGAGAAACATTTCAGTCAAGTGTTTCAAACTTTTGACCGGTAGTGTATATACTGGCGGCCAAAAGTTTGGAATAATGTATAGATTTAGCTGTTTCGGAAGGAAATTGGTACTTTAATTCACCAAAGTGGCATTCAACTGATCACAAAATATAGTCAGGACATTACTGATGTAAAAAAAACAGCACCATCACTATTAGAAAAAAGTCATTTTTGATCAAATCTAGACAGGCCCCATTTCCAGCTGCCATCATTACAAACCTTATCCTTGAGTAATCATGCTACATTGATAATTTGGTATTTAACATTATCTTTGTGTTTGTTTTTGAGTTGCCACAGTATGCAATAGACTGGCATGTCTTAAGGTCAATATTAGGTCAAAAATGGCAAAAAAGAAACAGCTTTCTCTAGAAACTCATCAGTCAATCATTGTTTTGAGGAATGAAAGATATACAATGCTTGAAATTGCCAAAAAACTGAAGATTTCATACAAAGGTGTACACTACAGTCTTCAAAGACAAAGGACAACTGGCTCTAACAAGGACAGAAAGAGATGTGGAAGGAATTTCCTCAGCTGACAGCTTCATTGAATTCTACCCGCTCAACACCAGTTTCATGTACAACAGTAAAGAGAAGACTCAGGGGTGCAGGCCTTATGGGAAGAATTGCATATAAAAGTCACTTTTGAAACAGAAAAACAAAAAGAAAAGTTTAGAGTGGGCAAAGAAACAGACATTGGACAACAGATAATTGGAAAAGAGTTTTATGGATAGAGGTGTGAATCTTCACAGGCCTCACGATTCGATTACGATTCAAAGGGTAACGATTTGATTATAAAACGAATCTCGATGCATCACGATGCATCTTGTCCGTCAATTTCTTTCTTTTTTCAGTTTCTTCAAAATGTATTTTTTACTCTCTATTTTTTCCCTTTCAGTTTTTTATTTAACAGCTGTTTTAAAAAATCAGAAGGAGTCACATTACATAAACTGGCCTTTTACATTCAGTATGAGCTGTGAACAAAACAAGGAACATCCACAAGATTAAAAAAATGATTCTATAGTTTAAAAGAGTATCTCAGTTTTTCAGTTTCTTTCTTTAGAACCTTATAAAAAATCTCTTAAAAGCACAAGAAAAAAAATATTGGTTCTCCATCAAAACACACTGAATACAATTACTTCAACTGATATTTTTAAGCATTGTAAATCATTTAATAGTATTTAATTTTTATTTAAAATTAATCTATGCCATGCTATTCACTTGAATTTTTAACCACAACTGGAAGTTGCTGGTCCAGGATGAGAGATATATCTGCTTCTATGAGAGTGCAGCTGTCAGCTTCTCCTCTCCTCACCTGCACAGGTGATAGTAAAGCGGTTTAAATAGCTCAGTTGTTGCTTCAGAAATTTATCAAGCGTCTTGTATCCACTGTGTCATCTGTTTGCTCTGCGAGTAGAAGATTGCACGACCCTGTCGCAAAAGCTACGATGGATTTCAAACCTTTATCATCAGGTATGCGCACTGTCCTGACAAGTGAGTGACCGGCAATAAGCAAAAGCCAATGAAATGGAGAGCGTGCAAGAGTAGAGAAAGGCATCAAGGGAAAAAAAAAGAATTAAATGAAAACATCACCAACGTCTCCCGAACTTTCTTCTGTATTTTCCCCCGTTGCGTGCAAATCAGTGCAATAATGGGTGCAAGCTCGTCTTTCATGTTGTTTGTTGGCTTATCATCATGAATAAACTCTCCCGTTGCTATGTGCGTGGGATTGTGAAAAAAATTCAGGATCGTAGTTTCATTCGGACACAAATGGTCATGTGTTTGATACAGCTGGTCTGCAAACAGTCGTGTCTGTGCACTTGACTTTAGTGTATGCACTTAACTTGCATCCTTGTTTCTACATCTGTCTTTGGCGCAGGCCACTGCTCTGTCGTGATTTAAACTGAACTCAGAATCAATTCTGATTCTTTTGAGAATCGATTCAGAATGGTTTCAGTATGAATCACGATGTGTCGCTAAAACTATTTTTTCCCCCACCTCTAGTTATGGATCTTAACACCACTGAGCTTTTGTGGGATCAGCTAGACTGTAAGGTGCATGAGAAATGCCCGACAACACAGCCACAACTATGGCAAGTGCTACAGGAAGCGTGGGGTGAAATGTCACCTGAGTATCTGGACAAACTGACAGATAGAATGCCAAGGATCTGCAAAGCTGTCATTGCTGCACATGGAGGATTTTTTGATGAGAACTTTTTATAGTAGTTTAAGAAGTTCTGAAAATTTTTTTCAAATTGTAATCGTTTATGTTATTAATATCGTCACACATTGTGATCAGTTGAATGCCACAGGGTGAATAAAGTACCAATTTCTTTCCATAAGAGCAAAAGCTGTACATTATTCCAAACTTTTGGCCGTTGGGGTGTGTGTGTGTGTGTGTGTGTGTGTGTGTGTGTGTGTGTGTGTGTGTGTGTGTGTATATATATATTTCACATAAAGCTATGGGAGGGGGACACTTCAGACTTCTCCCTTCATCTGTTTATATACACTGCGTGCCCAATTATTAGGCGAGTATTCTGATCTTATCATTATTTCCATGCACATTTTCCAACTCCAAACCATATAAACTTAAATGCTTATTGGATTCAATCATTTTCAGGTGGTATGTATTTGTGTAATGAGGGAGGGTGTGGCGAAAGTGACTAACACCTTATATCAAGGTGTGCATAATTATTGGGCAGCTTCATTTCCTCAGGTAAAATGGTTCAAAAAAGAGATTTAACTGACACTGAAAAGTCAAATATTGTAAAATGCCTTTCAGATGGATCCAACACTCTTGAAATAGCTAAACTATCGAGGCATGACCACCGGACAATAAAATGTCTTGTTGCAAATAGTCAACTGGGGTGCAAAAAATGCATGGAGAAGAAAAGGCACAAATTAACTGCAAAAGACTTGAGAAGAATTAAATGTGAAGCTACCAGGAACCCATTATCCTCCAATGCTACCATATTCAAGAACTGCAACCTACCTGGAGTGTCCAGAAGTACAAGGTTTCAAGTGCTCAGAGACATGGCCAAGGTCAAGAAGGCTGAAACACGACCGCCACTGAATATATTCAAGTTGAAGTGTCAAGATTGGGCAAAGAAATACATGAAGACATGGACAGATGAAATGAGAGTGACTCTTGATTGACCAGATGGATGGGCCCGTGGCTGGATCACTAATGGACACAGGGCACCACTTCGAGTCAGATGCCAGCAAGGTGGAGGAGGGGTACTGGTATGGGTTGCTATCATTAAAGATGAGGTAGTTGGACCTTTTCAAGTTGAAGATGGACTGAAACTCAACTCTCAAACCTACTACCAGTTTCTAGAAAGTACTTTCTTCAAGCAGTGGTACAGGAAGACGTCCTCAGCATTCAAGAAGGCCATGATCTTTATGCAGGACTATGCTCCATCAAATGCATCCAAGTACTCCACTGCTTGGCTAGCCAGCAAGGGCCTCAACACCTGACTTAAATCCTACTGAGATCTTGTGGGCCCTTCTCAAACGTGAGATTTACAGTGAGGGAAGACAATACACATCTTTGAACAGCATTTGGGAGGCTGTGGCTGCTGCTTCAGCGAAAGTTGATCGTGAACAGATCAAGAAACTGACAGACTCCATGGATAGAAGGCTCATGGCAGTTATTGAAAAGAAGGGTGGCTATTGTAGCAATGTGGGAGGTCATGAGGGCAGGATCTAAGAGCAGCTATTTTAATAAGAATAAAACTAAATACAAAACAGGATGAACACGGAAACACAGCAAGACAGGTAACCAGGAAGCAAAACAAACAAAAATAAATAGGACTGAAACCGGAGCATGAACTGGGGAGAAACATTAACAACCGACAAAGGTGAACAGAAAACAGGGCATTATATACATGAGGAATAATTAAGTAAATGACACACAGGTGAAAACAACAGGGAACAGCTGGTAGCGATCAGGGCAGGGAATCATGGGAAGTGTAGTCCAGGGGGAAATAGATGACGGAGGCAAAACACAGGGCAAACAACAGAGAATCGTAACAGAACCCCCCAACAGGCGGCTCTGATGCCCAAGGAGGGCAGGAAGGGGAGGCAGGGCCAAGATGGAGCCGGAAAACAGAGTCCAGAGCAGATCGAGCTGGTGGCCAGAGGACCCAGGAGACCAGGTCAGTTCAGGCAGACAACCATGGGACCAAGGAAACCAGGGCAGATCAGGCAGATGACCAGGGGACCAAGGAAACCAGGGCAGACCAGGCAGACGACCAGGGGACCAAGGAAGCCAGGGCAGATCAGGCGGTCAACCATAGGACCAAGGAAACCAGGGCAGATCAGGCGGATGACCAGAGGACCAAGGAAACCAGGGCAGATCAGGCGGACGACCAGGTGACCAAGGGAACCAGGGCAGATCAGGCGGACGACCAGGGGACCAAGGGAACCAGGGCAGATCAGGCGGACGACCAGGGGACCAAGGGAACCAGGGCAGATCAGGCGGACGACCAGGGGACCAAGGAAACCAGGGCAGATCAGGCGGAGGACCAAGGGACCAAGGGAACCAGGGCAGATCAGGCGGACGACCAGGGGACCAAGGGAACCAGGGCAGATCAGGCGGACGACCAGGGGACCAAGGAAACCAGGGCAGATCAGGCGGACGACCAGGCGACCAAGGGAGCCAGAGCAGATCAGGCGGATGGTCAGGAGACCAGGGAGACCAGAGCAGGTCAGGTGGACGGCCAGGAGACCCAGGAGACCAGAGCAGATCAGGCGGATGGCCAGGAGACCCAGCAGACCAGAGCAGATTAGGCAGACGGCCATGAGACCAGGGAGACCAGAGCAGATCAGGCGGATGGCCAGGAGACCCAGAAGACCAGAGCAGAACAAGCAGACGGCCAGGAGACCCAGAAGACCACAGCAGACTAGGCGGACGGTCAGGAGGCCTGGTTGGCGGCAACAGGGCTGAAACAGGGTCAGGAGACCTGGGAGATGACCATAGTCTAGGGACTGGAGCCATGGAAGGCGGAGCCGTTGTAGACTCAAGGGGCAAAGCCGTGGAAGGCGAAGCTGTGGCAGGCTCAAGGGGTGGAGCCATGGAAGGTAGAGCCGTGGCAGGCACGAGGGGCTGAGCCGTGGCAGGCGGAGCCTTAGGAGGCTCAAGGAGCGGAGCTGTGGAAGGCAGAGCCGTGGAAGGCTCGAGACTAAGAGTCCAGGATGACTGGGAAATGACCTCAGTGGTTGCGAACATGAGCAGAGTCTCGGGAGCGACCTCTGTGGTCGTGGACATGGACAGAGACTCGGGAACGACCTCCATGGTCGTGGGCATGGACAGACTTGGGAACAACCTCTGTGGTCGTGGGTGTAGACAGAGACTCTGTGGTCGTGAACATGGGCAGAGACTTGGAAACTACCTCTGTGGCCATGAACATGGGCAGAGACTTGGAAACGACCTCTGTGGTCGTGAACATGGGCAGAGACTTGGAGACATCCTCCGTGGTTGTGTGCATGAGTAGAGACTCGGGGACAGAAGCATTTCTCCTCCTCCTCCGGGCGGAGTAGGCAACGCAGGCTCTGGGATGGGCGAGGCTGGCAACGCAGGCTCTGGGACAGACGAAGCTTCCAGCTCATTGGCCGTGGCAGGCGTGGGCGTTGGCTCCTTGGCCGTGGCAGGCAGGAGTACTGACAAGCTGTGAGTAAGGGTCTGCGTGACCCTACGCACCGACATCAGTGGTGGAGAGTTCAGCTTGGAGACAAGGGCCGAGAAAGAGTTGTGGAAGGCAAGGCTATGACATGGCGTGGAACCAACTCAGACTTGTCTGGGACATGGTGTGGAACAGACTCAGATGGGGCTGGGACATGGAGTGGAACAGACTCGGACTTGACTGGGACATGGAGTGGAGCAAACTCGGACTTGACTGGGACATGGAGTGGAGCAAACTCGGACTTGACTGGGACATGGAGTGGAGCAGGCTCGGACTTGACTGGGACATGGAGTGGAGCAGGCTCGGACTTGACTGGGACATGGAGTGGAGCAGGCTCGGACTTGACTGGGACATGGAGTGGAGCAGGCTCGGACTTGACTGGGACATGGAGTGGAGCAGGCTCGGACTTGACTGGGACATGGAGTGGAGCAGGCTCGGACTTGACTGGGACATGGAGTGGAGCAGGCTCGGACTTGACTGGGACATGGAGTGGAGCAGGCTCGGACTTGACTGGGACATGGAGTGGAGCAGGCTCGGACTTGACTGGGACATGGAGTGGAGCAGGCTCGGACTTGACTGGGACATGGAGTGGAGCAGACTCGGACTTGACTGGGACATGGAGTGGAGCAGACTCGGACTTGACTGTGACTTGGCGTGGAGCAGGCTCGGGCATGGCTGTGACATGGCGTGGAGCAGGCTCGGACATGGCTGTGACATGGCGTGGAGCAGGCTCGGGCATGGCTGTGACTCACTTTTTCTTTGTTAACATTCAGGTTTGAGGTTCAATAACATTTTGGATTGACTGAGAACTTTGTGTTTGTTCAACAATAAAATTAATCCTGAGGAATACAATTTGCCCAATAATTGGGCACGCAATGTAGAACAGGGAAAATTATTATTATTATTATTATTATTATATTTTAAGTTTTTAAAACACTAACTTAACAGTACATCTTACCTAAATCTCACTGGCAGTTACTTTTTTCAATTGTTACCTCTAATTTTATTCAGATGGAACGGATTTATATACAGTATACATACACCAATCAGCCTCAACATTAAAACCACCTGTCTAATATTGTGTAGGTCACCCTCGTGCTGCCAAAACAGCGCCAACCCGCATCTCAGAATAGCATTCAGAGATGCTATTCTTCACACCACAATTGTACAGAGTGGTTATCTGAGTTACCAAAGACTTTGTCAGTTCGAACCTGTCTGGCCATTCTCCATTGACCTCTCTCATCAACAAGGCATTTCTGTCCACAGAACTGCCACTCACTGGGTGTTTTTTGCTTTTGGCACCATTGAGTAAATTCTAGAGACTGTTGTGTGTGAAAATTCCAGAAAATCAGCTGTTACAGAAATTCTCAAACCAGCCTGTCTGGTACCAACAATCATGCCACGGTCTAAATCACTGAGATCACATTTTTTCCCCATTCTGATGGTTGATGTGAACATTAATTGAAGCTCCTGACCGATATCTGCATGATTTTATACATTACACTGGTGCCACGTGATTGGCTGATTAGATAATCACATGAATAAGTAGACGTACAGGTGTATACATACAGTATATATATATATAGCCTAATTATGGCCCTTCTCTTCAGCCACTTGTTTTCTGATTTAATCATCTCCTGACTACTTACATATAAATATTGTTGTTATTTGCAAGAACAACAATATTCAGGATGGACTTCAAAGACTTTAGTCAATAATCTTACAGTTCATAGAACATCTTTTCATTTAAACATTGGCCCCTAACACTTACTTAGTTTACTCATTTTAAACGATGACTTGTACTACACATAAATAACTAATATTGGCAATATATTCATGCTGGTTAGCCAGAGGGTAACTGGCCCCCACAGTGAGCCTGGTTTCCTCCGAGGTTATTTTCTCCATTAACTAACATCTTATGGAGTTTTGTGTTCCTTGCAAAAATCGCCTTTAGCCTGCTCACTGGGGGTCTAAATACAAATATTATTTATTTATGTAAAGGCACAGTTTACAATCACATTTTTATCAAACCGCACAATTATGACTATAAGACATTACAGATATCACAGCTTTTTTTTCTGTTAAAGCATAATTTTCTGTAAAGCTGCTTTGAAATTATGTGTGTTGTGAAAAGCGCTATACAAATAAAAATGACTGGACTTCGCAGATACTTATAAAAACGACCTTTAACAATTACTTAAACAGGTAGTTAAGAGTACTAGTCAATCCTCAACAACTATAATACAAAATGGCAGTTTAAAGTTGACAAAATGCATAGAAAAAAAATAGATAGTAGGGGTGGGCAAAAATATAGACTTTCCGATGCATCGCAATCTTCATTTAAATGATCTCGATAACTATTCTTAAATCCCAATACCAATCTTTTAGTCAATGCTTTGTTCATTTGATGTGTGATTCAGTTTCACTAAACATTATTTGTAGCACGCCTCCCATCCAGCAGATGCCGCCAAGTTATTGCTGAACCCACATATTCAATTTACCAAACAAGTTTTTAAACCTAAAAGAACGATGGCGAAATCCGCACCCCTGAAGCAAGCGGTGCCAAAATTAAAGGCAGATGTATGGGAGTAATTTGGATTTAAAAGCCGTGAGGTTGAGTAAAGCAGTGTGGAAATTAAATACTGTGGTAACATCACAAATCTCAGAAACCATTTGTCGAGACAACACCCAGCTACTTTCCATTCCTTGTCCAAATCATCAGATGTACAACATCCTAAATATTTTCAATATTCAAGCATCTGATGGTGCATGTGCTGAAGGTACTGTCTCCCTGGGTCCTGATGATGTGGGTGATGCCCCTTCTCCACCAAAGCAGTCAAAGGAATCCTCTGCACTGATGGTTCTGCTTGGGCCAGCCTACACACCAGTAGCAACAACATCCAAGAAAACTCCAGCTGACAGGGCACAAGAAGTAGCAAAATACAGGGAAGAGAAATCTGTTCCAATGTCAGAAAATCCACTAAACTAGTGGAGGGAGCATTCATGGGAGTACCCCCTTTTAGCCCACCAAGCAAGACATTACCTTTGTGTCCCTGGGACCAGTGTACCTGCTGAGAGAGTTTTCTCAACTGCTGGTGATATTGTCACTATGCAAAGGAGCTGCCTCACACTGGAACATGTGGACCAGCTCCCTTTCTTGCAGAAACATTTAGCAATCACTAAATGAGCAGGCAGTGATGATGGATTTTAGTTTAAAGAACATATTTTGAACATGTTTTAAAAACAAGGAGTTTTCTTGTGTTCTTGCACTATTCAAAGGCACATAATTCATAGCCTTTTGCAATTTTGCTGTTTTTGCTTTACAGTAATGAATATTAAATGTTTCTATTAGAGTTCATTATTGTGAGTTAGTTTCAGTATTTTGTAAGACATATTCAGAGAGCCTCTGCTAACTCTTTCAGGGAGTTCAGGTTATACATGTGGGTTCATGAAACCTGCCTTATGTGCACTTTGTATACAACTCTTTATTTTTGTTTTTTGTTTTTTAGTTCTGAAAATAAATAGCAATTGAATTTAATAGTTTTGGCTCTGTTGTTAATTTTAACCTTTAATATTATCAATGTACCAAGTGAGAGGGTTTCCTGTTAGTTGATTGTCAAAAATTGACATGTACCTGAAATAATTCCAAATGAATTGATATTGAATCTTATCGAAATCAGAATCTAATCAAATTGAGAGCTTGTGAATCGGAATCGTGAAATCGGTATCAATACCCAGCCCTAATAGATAATTGGATGTAATTTTAAATATTATTATTATAAGTTATCTGCACTGATTCTGGAATTGCAGTCTGATGCCACATGATATTCTTCAAAAATCAGCTGTTTGTGTTCCATGGAAGAAATAAAGTCATACAGGATGGGAACAACATGAGGGTGTGTTTCTTTCATGGAACACACAAAAAGAGCTGTTTAGCAAAACGTTCTCGCTGCTCTTTTCCATAACAATAAAGCACATGCTGACCCGGAGCTGTTAAGCTCCTAAAAGGCACCATGAAAGTAGTCCATATTCACATTTTCTTTCATTTTTCTTCTTCATTTGGAAGTAGATACAGATGTAAGATTGGTGTTGTCACTGAAGAAATGCTTGACCAAACTCCACATGCCCTCAGTGTTCATTCAAGACCTGTCTTGATATTATTTATAGAAAATTAAACTGTTGAGAATTTCAAACCTGTGTTGCGTGCCTTCTGTATTAGCTTTACTATAAAAGATGTTCACTTTACTTGAAGAATAGCAGGAAACCGATTGCAGTTTTTTTAGTCAACAGAGCCTAAAATGTAAGATTACTACTTACTAGTGTTAAGTAAGATTAGTACACATACTCATGTACTTAACTGAAAAAAGACATATTAAACTAACTTGATATTTATTACTTAACTTACTCGGGAATTATATGTTCACTTTACTTTTAGCTGTTTATTAACTAGACTTAAATTTTATATGATATAGACATATAAGAGGTAACTGTACTATAAAAACATACTGTAAATTTCAGAACTCAAAACTTTCTCCCCAGTCCAAAAAGAGAATTTATAGTTGCCACCCTGCTGAAACATCTCGTTTTGAAATTTGTCTGTTCGTGACATCAGGAGACATTGCTTATTTGTATTTACACATCCTTCAACATGCGTCATCACAGCCTTGGCCCTGCCCACGGGCGTGCAGTTCGAGAGAGGAGGCCTTGTGTGGCTAACTATTCCTTAACACCAATGGACCATGTGCGCGCGTTTTTTTCAGCTAATGTTAGCATGGACTGCTTGAGAACCGTTATAATACGATTCAAGCTTTGCAAAGGAACTGTTATTGAAAGATGGTACAGTTAAAAACAAAAACAAAAACGCAAGTAAACCATTTCATTCATGAATATTTCAAATATCATGACTGTTTGATAGTTTATGGTGCTGAGTGTTATTGTGCTTGAGATGAACAGTTTAATATATTTGGATGCAATGTGTTGGATGTGCATTGTGTGTAAACCCAGCAATTTTGTTTTATAATGTTGAGGGGCTTGTTCATTCTCTTCCGATTGAGTTTGCTGAATTTGAGGGGCTGCGTGATGTTAGCCAATCGTAACAGTGGGCATTTACTTTGAAGTTTTAAGGAGGTGCTTAGACCAAAACAGGGCATTTCAGACAGAGGGCCAAAAACAGGGTGGAAAATGATCATATATTACTAAATTGTGACTGTTTTGGTGCAAAAAGCTTTTATAACATTATCAGCAGACCTCAGGGAAGATAATAAAATGATTAAAAAAATAGCACTTAGGGGGGCCTGGGTTGCTCAGCAAGTAAAGATGCTGACTACCACCCCTGGAGTCGCGAGTTCGAATCCAGGGCATGCTGAGTGACTCCAGCCAGGTCTCCTAAGCAACCAAATTGGCCCAGTTCCTAGGGAGGGTAGAGTCACATGGGGTAACCTCCTCATGGTCACTGTAATGTGGTTCACTCTCGGTGGGGCGCATGGTGAGTTGTGCGTGAATGCCGGGGAGAATAGCGTGAAGCCTCTACCTGCGGTAACGCACTCAACAAGCCACGTGATAAGATGTGCGGATTGACGGTCTCAGACGCAGGCGCAACTGAGATTCGTCCTGCACCACCCGGATTGAGGCAAGTCACTACGCCACCACGAGGACTTAGAGAGCACTGGAAATTGGGCATTCCAAATAAAAAAAATAAATAAAAAAAAATAGCACTTTGTGACACTTTTAAAAACAAATACAAAAAAATACATTGTGATACATACTGTTAACGTGATAGAAAATGACTCATACGATCTTATAAAATGACTCAAAATTTTGGTCATTTCGCCTACCCCTCACTCACAGCATGCTCATTAATGCAGCATGGTTAAAATGCAGATTCACAGGAGTGCCATTGCCTCTGCTCCACTTAGGCCTGAGCTCCTGGAACAACATGTTCCCAGAACACATAGTACTAGTTCTCTGTAGTGAGAAAAGAAGGGCAAAAACAGATTTAGATATGTAGATATTGTACTGGATAATAACATTGTCATTCCTGCACTAGTAATGGAAGATCGGATTATTATACTGACTTGGGTCTTTGAATCTCGTTCAGCAAAATGAACAAACCTTTAATCAAGTAATTTCGTTAATTTGTCACATGACAGCAATATTGTCTCTACAGGAAACACAAATGATTAGTTCACCTCCCAACTGGGTCTTCAGATGGGAGTCTTTTGTTCATTTGTCATGTGACTGCTACTCAGCATAGAAGACAAACAATTCGTTCATGAGTGAGAATTACTGGTCTTTTGTAAATTTTTCTCTTTACAGCTTACTGTTCAGTATGTTGCAGTTGTTAGTATCATGATAAATACAAGTCAGTGTGACAATAAATTACATTTTAAAATCACACAATTGTCATGATTAATTATTTTAATGTATTTAATGCAGGAAGTGTTGACAAGATTTTTTCTGCCAAGTGTTAAATGGTCTTAGATGACTATCAGTAAACTCAAAGGGAAATTCTGTAAGGCGTACTTGATTTGGGTCTACAGTTCAAACCAAGGACATAAGAAGGACAGAAATCATACAACAAGGGGATGATTCATTAAGGAAAAATACATTACATTTGATTCAAAATCAATTCAATATTTAAGAAAATAATATAGGGTTTCTTCATAGCATTTGCAATCTATATTTTCTGAGGAGAAGATTAAAGTTGTAAATCCATAGGGCATCATGCTTTATGAATGTTATTTTTCCAATCATACAGATAAAGTTTAAAACAATAACTAACTCTTTCTTTTTTCTTTTTACCAGATCCAATGTTATGGAAAATAATTTTCACAAAGTTATGAATTGCAAGAAATAAAGAAGCTAAAATTTGAGAGCAGAAATGTTTTGTGTAACTGCAAGGGCAAAAATAAATCCTAACTAACCACCTGTATTTAAGGAAGGCTGGGGGTAGAACAAATTTTTGTTTATACAAGGCTTTTGCGGCTATCATGTGTCAATTGAATGAAAGACTCATACCCAAAAATCCAGTGGGAGGTGAACTAATCATTTCTGTTTCCGGTTTAGAGCCTATGGGTACCCTAGGTGGCTGTCAAGAGTCAAAACGAAACACGAACTATATATTTTGCACATGCACGTCCAAGACAAAATGAACAAATCACTCTCTGAGAGTACTCATTCTTACAGAGTCATATAAAAGATTCGTTCAAAATGACCTATTCTCCACGACAAGAGCTATTGTTCAAATGTAAAATGAAACAATCCTCAGAGTTGACTGCACATTGATTCTCTCACTAGTCCAATGAGCTGACATTAAGTGCAAGTTAAAGGGCTGCAATGGCCCTTTTCACCAGTGGCATCTCTGCATTAGTGGATCCATGTCTGTTTACATATTTCATGCGTCTCTTAGAATGGGGGCGTGTGTTTCCAAGTGAGTTTGTGATCGGATCGATGTGACAGCCAGAGTGATCCTCAGTTGTTTAGTGTGTGGTAGCCATTTACATAATCAGTAAGTGTGTAATACCTAGTATTTTTTTATTCAGTTCATATTTTAGAAGTGGTATAGTGTAATCCAGCCTAAAAGCGCTTCTCTTCATCCCAGCGAATGAAGAAATTTGTCGACTGATACATCTCAGAGTTTAATGGCATTTTGGTGCTAATGTGTAAATGGTTGCAAAATGGAAAAAAGATGGAAACCGCTGAAGATGTGGTACATTTACCAGTAAAGGCAATCCAACAATTTTACTGCAATTTACCAAGTTGCATGTATGAAAGGGGCTATGGTCCTCCGAAGACCTGTGTAGGAAACCACTGAGCCCTGTGTGGGACTATTTTAAGTTTAATTATGAAACTGGAATAAGCTAATGCATTGTCATGTCCATTCATACAATTTGAGCTGTTAAAATTAAAAGAAAAAAATCCCCCAAACCTGGAATTGCATTTGCAAAGGAACCATCGTGAGGAGCACAAATTATTAATGGATAAAGATACGGAAAGGAAGAATTAGGGCTGGGCAATAAAATGATCTCTATATTTATCTCAATAAAAAAATCCACAATATCGATATAAGCTTTTGAGAAATGTTTGATATTTAGCCTGTGTTTTACATGTAGACGATCAGATGCGTGTCACTAAAAATGCAAGCAGTTCGGCTTTCTCAGGCTGTATCCGGACCTTAAGACATCATGGCGACAGTCGCGCCCTTTCATCGTCTCTTATGAGCAGCGTGACAAAACAACAGTGCTGTGTACACCAGATCTGATCTTTCTGTGCTATATTCTTGAATATTTTTCTCTAGCACCAAACACACGTCATTTATGCCCTGTCCCGCTCTGCACGCATTGCCTCCTTTCCCCGCATGTGAGTAGACATGAGGCGCCGCATAAGTTAACGTGGTTCTAGGGCGCCTTTAGACCATAATGTTTTTTCCTTCAAAATTTTGCTTTATTAATCAGCAAGCATACGTAGACTAGTCTTTCTCACTTTAATGAAAATATAAAAATGGTCCATTCAGACTTTTACATTTTCTAAATTTTCTTTCAGGGGATACCCCTGAACCCCCATACAGTATCATTCCTCAATCACAAGGGCTTCTATGCCCCCATACTTGATATCAGAATGTAAAGAAATATAAAAAATAATTTGAAAGTAAAATGATATGCTATCATTATGCTTCAAAATGAACAGATGATCTTTTAACATTCATATCCAACTGCACTTGATTGATAAACTCTATTAAATATTTTAATATTTTGGCAGAAGATCCCTCAGACACCACTGCTTTGGCTGTCTCTAGAGCCCCAATGCAGTTTTTTTTTTTTCTTCTGCCAACTTGGAAATTTAAAAAAATGCACAATGTGCAAACATGAATGTATATTGTGATAAATATCAATATCGAATGATATGAAAAAGAATATCGTGATAATATTTTTGGCCATATCGCCCAACCCTAGGAAGAGTACCATCGATAATGATGAAGGCTGTGCTTGTAGCTCTCAACATGGGGAAAAACTCTGACCTGGAGTTTCCAAAGATTGAGGTTTGTGTGACAAGTTCACATGAATATAAGAAACACGAAAACGCACTTGTAAATTTGTTTGTTGAGACTGGTATGTCCTAGTGGATATTCGTCAGTGTTCAAAACTTCTAGTGCTGCACTTGACCCAAGTTCATCACTCCAAGTGCTGCACGAATTAATCCCATTATTGCACTAAAAATGCGAACAGTAAGTATGTGTAGATGGATGGAGGAAAAAAGGTTTGACTGCTTCATTTTTGGGTAACTCTGGAAGTATTCTGTTAATTTCTATACTATTATTACTAAAACTGAAACTAAAATATATAAAAACGAAACAGGAATGTGTCCACAAAATAAAAACTAAACTGTAACTAGCAAAACCATTAATAAAACTAACTAAAACTAAACTGAAATTGAGGAAAATTGAAGATGGTATTAAAATAAACACTCATTTGAAAATGCAAATCTATAATAACTTGGTTTTCCAATAGTTTGTTTTTCATTGGTAAGTTTTAAAAGCCAATTTTATTCTAATGAGCTGCTGGTTGGATTTGTTAAAGAACAACACCCAACATTTCAGTGAATTGTATGCCATTGCTTTGAGGTATTGATGCATTGCATTGGTTTATATTAGATTACAATAACTGCAAAATATTGAGTCTTTCATTTGATTAGTTTTGTAATGCTGTTCATGCAAGTTAGTGAGATAATATGCACAGACTTTGAATGAATGAATGAATGAACGAACATTACATTTACAGTACTGTGCAAAATTGTTAGGCACTTGTGAAAAATGTTGCATAGTGAGGATGTCTTCAAAAATAATGCCATAAATAGTTTTGATTTATCACTTAATGTCATACAAAGTCCAGTAAACATAAAAAAGCTAAATCAATATTTGGTGTGGCCACCTTTGCCTTTAAAACAGCACCAACTCTCCTAGGTACACCTGGACACAGTTATTCTTGGTTGTTGGCAGATAGGATGTGCCAATCTTCTTGGAGAATTCACCACAGTTCTTCTATCTATTTAGGTCTCAATTGCTTCTGTCTTTATGTAATCTCAGACTGACACGATGTTCAGTGGAGGGCTCTGTGGGGGCAATGCCATCTCTTGCAGAGGGCTCTGTTCTTCTATTCTAATCTTTTCTATTTGCAAAAGTAATGTTTGAGAGTCTAACATGTATTTTTGTAACATGTATTATTGACACACTGAAGCTGAAGATATAAATAACCATCTTAAGACAAATGTTTTTGTGAAACATCTTAAGTGCCTAAAACTTTTGCACAGTACTGTATATAGCGCTTTTCTGACACTACACTCAAAGCGCTTTACCCAGTGAACAGGGGAATCTCCTCAACCAGTGTGCAGCATCCACCTGGATGATGCGACGGCAGCCATAGTGCGCCAGAACTCTCACCACACTCCAGCTATTGGTGGAGAGGAGAGAGAAGAGTTATAGAGCCCATTAATGGATGGGGATTATTAGGAGGACATGATTGAGAAGGCCAATGGGGGGAATTTGGCTAGGACACCAGGGTTACACCCCTACTCTTTACGAGAAGTGCCCTGGGATTTTTAATGACCACAGAGAGTCAGAACCTCGGTTTAACGTCTCATCCGAAGGATGATGCCTTTTTACAGTAGAGTGTCCCCATCACTACACCAGGGCGTTATGACCCACACAGACCGCAGGGTGAGCACCTCCTGATAACCTCCCTAATACCTCTTCCAGCAGCAACCTTAGTTTTACCCAGGAGGTCTCCTTTCCAGGTACTGGCCAGGCTCAATCTTGCTTTGACAATTTGCCTATATCTAGATTGCATTCATGGTCACTTGAGCTTTTTCACATGGATGTGCATGTTTTAGTGGTGTTTTGTGCTGAGGTTAAATTATTAGGGATGTTTGAGCGTAGCATCATGTTCAGAGGTTGGCTAGAAAAAACCTTTGGCCATCACTCTGCCGGACTAATTTGTAACAATTTCATCATGATCGATTTTTTTCCGCCACACTTGTTTTCATTTAAATTAAGTACTAGGGCTACATCCAGGGGTGTAACATCCATTAAAACTGAATATACATTACAGTGGATAAGCCTACATGATATGTTATTTCACTCCCCATGCTTGAGTCTGGTAAAACCAAGGAGCTCTAGGGTGAAAGTTCTACCTGTCAATCCAAGGCTGCATTATTTTAAAAAAAATGTTTTTTAACTCATGCATCTCCAAGCATAAAGAACATTTTCAGTGTGCCTGATTTCAGCATAAACGGTCACAGATGAGAAGCACACACATCTCTGAAGCTCATTTAAAACATTTACTCCACTAAAATAACTGAGAATTCTTCTCTAAACGTAATGTTTGTGCTTACGTTAAATACAAGTATAACTAACTTTTTTTAGGGATGCAAATTTTGGCAAATTCTTTTAACCGGTTAACCATTGCTATTTTTATTACAAGAATAAAATGACACATTAAGCATTTCTGTAATGGTGCTCTTTTTCTCACCACACACAGGAACCCTGAATTCAATACAAAAATGCAATTAAAGAAAGACAATGAGGTTGTCTTCTTTTATATTATTTGTAATGTTATTTATGCAATACCTGTTTTTCTTAATGTACATTATTCCACATGTTATTATATCACTATACCTTGTGTTTTATTATCCAGGCAGGATTTTATAAAAAAGATAAGCTGGGTTTGAGAGTTCATTTAGAATATATATGCAGCAAAATGCATGCATAAATATGAAGACAGAAGACACGGGACGAATGCAACAACGCTCCATACTCATTTCACTTGCACAAAAAACACATATTCTATATCCCTCAAAATGCATCAAATCATGGAAAGAACATAATGAAACGGTTATGCCCAATTATATAAAATAAAATAAAAATACCTGAACTGCGTTAAATATATTAATCTCATGCACTGACAGCTGAATGTTTAAAGACCCAAGCAGTACACCAGAATAAATGTTTGTAGAACATTACGACCTACTGTACAGGGGTGAAATTGTTTTTCATTTTATTCGCTTCAGTATCATTGTGAATAGACCTTTTGTCAGCAGTTTGTCTCACAAAATTTGTCATGAATTTGGTGTCAATAAGCCTTAATGCGGTGTAGTAATCGCGTAAGGTCATATCACGATTCCGTAACAATGTTTTTTCCCCATTTATGTAAAAACGACAATGAATACAAAATAAATATTACTTGTTCTTAGAAATGCCAACCCTTCTACATTATGTGGCTAGTGTTATTTACTAAGTGTGGCGAGTGTGATCTACTAAAAACTTGTGTCCATTTTAGTCATGCCGTAACTCAAGTTCACTTCCAATATAAACTGGAGAAAAACTTTAGACTGAAAATGTTCTGATTTCTGGATTCTTTGTGGAGGAGTTTATAATTTTATATATACAATGGTTCAATATACTGGTAATTAATTCTTTATATGTGAAGTTAAATTCCAACACTGGAATTGCCCACTTGTCATTTCAATGCGTATGTGAACAACATCCAGATACAGGTCGCATTTTAATATGTGAAAGGGCCACTGATATGTTTGACATCCCTACAAGACGATAAAAATATTTGGGCCTTTACAAAAAACATGGCTATCAGCGGGCGGTAGTGCTTTACATTATTTTCACGCAAGAGTGATGAAGAACCAAACTGATGTGAAAGTACAGAGTTAGGACAGATGGATGAACATGTTATAATGGGATGTTGCTAAACTTCGCTTTGCACTGTTCTTAGATCTTTACAGTAGCCAAACAGCATAGCATGCCACACTAAAATAAACCTCAACTAAAGTGCAGTCTCAGGTGTGTGTATTGACTATTTTCCACCCGTTCTCATTTTTAAGATTTTTAAGGTTAATGCTCTAAGTTACAAATCAATAAAACCGACCTCCCTACATAAAACCTATAACCTATTTTTTTCTTCTTCTGCTGAAGAATATTATTAAAATTATTAAGAATTTAAACAAATTTACCCAGCAAGAACAAACACCCCTGCTGCCACGAGAGCTCAAGAGGACTGCTGAAAAACTAATTCTGAGGGTGGGTTGCACCAAAAAGTATTCAACTTCCATTTAGATTAAATCATGGTTTATCTGATAATTCTGTTGCACCAACCTTTAAACCTTTCAAATCCGGGGTGCGAGCACGATGGCTCATCTCGTTGGTTGCGCGATTACACGCTTCACTATCCTTTACATGCAGAGACCCAATGTCCTGGCATCCTGAGATGGTCTGAGATCATATTCAGTATTCTCATAGACAGCACTATTCCTGCAAATTGTTCCCAGATTACGAACAGGGAAGAAATAGTTCCATGCAAGTCCACGAGAGATGCTCGCGCTGCGTGCATGAGGGCCAACGTGCCAATAAACCTCTAAACACACAGCGAATCAAACGTGCATCGATGGCTTATTTTTCATCTGTTTTCCAAAATATGATCAAGTGTGCTTCTTCAAACGTGCGTATTTATGTCTAACAGCGTTTCTTGTCATTTGTCACTCTGAGAAGTCTTAAAGGTTGCCTGCCACACAGTTGCGGGTAGATGACGAGCAAAATTACCTGCTAATTTCATACCCTGCCATGTCATCTACAGAAACATCTACCATACTCCCATGTAAAATAATAATAATAATAATAATAATAAAGTGAGACAAAGCGTGGATACATTATCTTGGTGCTAAGTGCAGTAAGCGGCTCTGTTTACAGGCATGTCTGTGTGGAGCTGCGCAGTGCAGAGAAAATAAGCGACACCACAACCCATTTCAGTGCACCATAATAATATCAAACTTTTTATTTGAAATAAAAAAAACAAATTTCTAACTATATTTATAACAGGAATATGATGATTATCTTGCATGTGAGCTATTTTGCATGCGACAAAATGCAGTTTATTTTTATTTGCAAACTGTTCTTATATTCCTGCAGATTTGATTGGATGGACCAGCCGTCAATCTGGGTGGACTAGTGCCACTCAGGCCCTTATGTGGCCTTGTGCCTGCCATATGGTCCTTTTTTCTTAAATTATGCTGCCATATTTTAAAGTTTGTGACACTGTATTCTAACGATCTAGGGTTAGGTTCATAATCCATCATGGCGGACAAAATTAACCGCAGTTTAAGGTTTTAATCACAGGTTAAATGTTTAATCTCTGATTTGTTAAACCGTATTTAATATTAAGTGGTGCAACACAACTTAAATTAAAATCAAACTTGGATCAACAAACCCTGGATTAGCTCTAAACTCTACTTAATTGAATCATAATTGGTGCAACCCACCCTATATTAATTTAAATGAAAAGCTTAATATTATTATAAATTAATATAGCCTACAACTGAATTATTAAAAGTGAGCACTTGGAATATGAGAAGATGGAATGAGTTAATAAGACCTATAGCAACATGACAAGCAATAAAGACATTTTTGGTGAACCAATGTGCTTTTATTGAACTTCAAGAGAAATGTATGTTCATGGCCAACAAATCCATGAAGGGGTTTGAGTGGCATTCACACAAATTGTTAATCAGGGTAAGTGAATAATGAGAGAATTTTCATCTGTGGGTGAACTATCCCTTTAATAAAGCAGTTTAGCAACTGAAAAGCAACATACAAAAATGGCAACACTACCACCCTGCTGCTGAGAAGTGTAGTTAAACTAACAGCTTTGCGATCTGAAGCGATGTTTCTGATGAAAACAGCTGAAGAGAGCTGCAGCAGACGCAGGTAATCTCACACACGCCCAAGCGCTCTCTCTCTCTCTCACACAAACACTACCTTGTTACTCCAATAAGTGCTTAAAAGCAGCCCAATCCTCTTTTACTAGCTCTAAAGTGACACTTTCAAACTAGCAATGAAGGCTTAAGTGTATCAAACAAGACAATGAATCCGTGGTGTGAGAAATAGTTTCTACTCATGTTAATGTTAAATCGATTGCCATAATATATCTATATCTATCTATCTATCTATATCTATATATATCTATATATATATATATATATATATATATATATATATATATATATATATATATACACACACACACACACACACACACACACACAGGCGGCCAAAAGTTTGGAATAATGTACAGATTTTGCTCTTATGGAAAGAAATTGGTACTTTTATCCACCAAAGTGGCATTCAACTGATCACAATGTATAGTCAGGACATTAATAATGTGAAAAATTATTATTACAATTTTTTTTAAAAGGTTCATAACTTCTTAAACTACTTCAAAATGTTCTCATCAAAAAATCCTCCATGTGCAGCAATGACAGCTTTGCAGATCCTTGGCATTCAAGCTGTCAGTTTATCCAGATACTCGGGTGATATTTCACCCCACGCTTCCTGTAGCACTTGCCATAGATGCGGCATCTTGTCAGGCACTTCTCACGCACCTTACAGTCTAGATGATCCCCCAAAAGCTCAATGGGGTTAAGATCCATAACACTCTTTTCCAATTATCTGTTGTCCAATGTCTGTGTTTCTTTGCCCTCTCTAACCTTTTCTTTCTGTTTTTCGGTTTCAAAAGTGGCTTTTTCTTTGCAATTCTTCCCATAAGGCCTGCACCCCTGAGTCTCCTCTTTTCTGTTGTACATGAAACTGGTTTTGAGCTCATAGAAGTCAATGAAGCTGTCAGCTGAGGACATGTGAGGTGTCTACTTCTCAAACTAGAGGCTCTGATGTACCTATCCTCTTGTTTAGTTGTACATTTGGCCTTCAACATCTCATTCTGTCCTTGTTGGAGCCAGTTGTCCTTTGTCTTTGAAGACTGTAGTTTACACCTTTGTATGAAATATTCAGTTTTTTGGCTATTTCAAGCATTGTATAGCCTTCATTCCTCAAAACAATGATTGACTGACGAGTCAGTCTATTGCTTACTGTGGCAACTCAAAAACAAACACAAAGACAATGTTAAGCTTCATTTAACAAACCAAATAGCTTTCAGCTGTGTTTGATATAATGCCGAGAGATTTTCTAGTACCAAATTATCAATTTAGCATGATTACTCAAGGATAAGTTGTTGGAGTGATGGCTGCTGGAAATGGGGCCTGTCTAGATTTGATCAAAAATGACTTTTTTCAAATAGTGATGGTGCTGTTTTTTACATCAGTAATGTCCTGATTATACTTTGCGATCAGCCGAATGCCACTTTGGTGAATTAAGTACCAATTTCCTTCCGAAACAGCACACACTTACTGAGCACTATATTAGGAACACTATGGTCCTAATAAAAATCCCCACGTGGTCTTCTGCTGTTGTAGCCCATCCGCCTCAAGGTTCGATGTGTTGTGCATTCTGAGATGCTATTCTGCTCACTACAATTGTACAGCGTAATTATCTGAGTTACTGTAGCCTTTCTGATAGCTCGAACTAGTCTGGCCATTCCTCACTGACCTCTCTCATCAACCAGGCGTTTCTGTCCGCAGAACTGCCGCTCACTGGATGTTTTTTGTTTTTGGCACTATTCTGAGTAAACTCTAGAGACTGTTGTGTGTGAAAATCCCAGGAGATCAGCATATGGCTTCCAACGATTATGAAAACAAGATAATCGAGATAAAACGATTAGTGTGCCACATTCTGTTTCGCAATGAAACACCCCAGCGTTATATCTTTAAAGCATCCATTATTAAAGTTCAAATAATAAGGAAGCAGGTCCGAAACTGGCATTTCTCTGTGCGGTCAGCGCCACGTCTACGAGTTGCTACAAGGTGACCGGGGAAGAGACTGAATCTTCTCCCGGCTGATGCACATTCTTGCACGGGAACACTTGTCACTCGTGCGCGTTTGCTGCAGCTAGATTATAACGTGATGGCTCGTGATGTAGTGAATCATAATATATGTGTCACATTCACTGTGTGTATATCTTATCATAAAGAAAATCGGCTATACTGCAGAAGACAAAATTGTTATAGAAGAATGTTGAATACAATATTTAATCAGGGCTCGACATTAACGCTTGTCCACTTGTCCGGGACAAGTGGATTTTTTAAGCGGCAAGTGAAAAAGAATTTTACTTGCCCGACCGGACAAGCAGACTGATTAAAACATCAATAATGAAAAAATAACTGGCTGTATTTATGATAGCCTAGGCCTGGGTCACTTATTAGAAAGTTCATATTCTTATTCTGCTGTTGAAAGTAATCCAGAGCACGTAATTTTATTATTCGCTAGTGATCTAGTAACAGCGCCGCCCTGTTTGACTGACAGGCGGCATATGTGTGTACTGAACATGCGCATGTTCTGAAAATGCTTGTGCTAACGTGTGCCTGAACAGTCAAATACATTTCAAAATTCTGCCAAAATGCCCGTCTTGGTGAGGTATTCATGTAAATACAGAGAGTGATGTCTAAAGTGAACGTAAACAGCGGAGAAAAAAACGGATTTGTATTAAAATGTTGGACTTGTAAGTGTAAATGTAAGCTAATAGACCTGCTGCTGTCTAGTGTGCCATTATAATAATCAAACAACCATAACAAGAAAATACTCACTGCTCTTGACTGGGTAACTTTAGTAGCTTTAAAAAGTATTAATGTATTATAATCATACAGTAAAGACTAATATTAGTTTGTTGCATTTCCTTCTGAATGTTTACTTGAATACTTGATAGCCTACTGCTGTTAAAAACTTTTAAAGCTGTTAAAAAAAGTTTTTTTTCCTTAATTTTCTTAATTTGTATTTTTTGTTCTATTATTTTTCATCTATTTCTATTCATTGCTGTTTTTATTGTTATTTTATTACTGACTGTTTAGTAGTCTTGAATAACTACTTAAGAACTTGAAACCATTCTTCCATAATTAATATACTAGTTATTTGTTGTGGTTTTGAAGCTGGTATTGAGAATTGTCAAATTTCACTACAGACTATAGAAATTTTGGTATTGTGATAATGTATAGCCTTTATTGTACATGGTAGATCTTGCTGCAATAACATGATGAAAATGTAGATCTCATTCCATAGAACTGTGAGCACCCCTGCTCTAAATGGAGATGGAGGCTTTCCTTTATTTGACTACCATACGTAACATAAAATAATTATCATATGACAACAGCCTCCTCCCCTACCCAGTGCAATTTACACTTCAAATTCAAGGAAATCCATTGTTAAAAAGACAAGTATTTTTTTTTTAAAGTTCAATAAATGCATGATGTTTCCAAAGTCAATGAGTAATCATGTTAAATAATCGTGATCTCAATACTGACCAAAATAATCGTGATTATGATTTTTGCCATAATCAAGCAGCCCTACGCGTTAGTGAATGGCACTGCTCTGTTTACACACACACACACACACACACACTCGCAGCTATTTTTAGCCTACTTGAGTGCTACTCACAAACATTTTTAATATTTGAGCAATAATCACGAACAACATCTCAGATGTAGATGCTCAATAATTCGGTTCACTAGTAATATGCATTTAGAACGGCACCGGAGATACATTTTACCAGAATTTGAATAAGCAGCAAATTAAACTACTGTGAACTTGCCTACAAACAGACACATACAGGACTTTCCTGGAGAGTTCAGAATGTCAAAATAAAAGTCAGAGGGTTTTAAAGTTAAAGGTGCATGATTGAGAAATATTACTGTTGCATTTAAAATTCTAAAAGTCAATAATAATAGTAATAATAATCATAATAATATATTATTAGTATTATTTGTTTACAAATTATAACAATATTTAAATTGAATGAGTTCCAAAAAAATAACTGTCAATGAAAAGTGAACTCATATCTTACAACTAAATTGAACAAAAAATAGATCTGAATCCTTTAAAATCCAGATACAAAATATAAATAAAAATTGGCAAATTTTTTTGGCAAAAAATAAAAACAAAGTCTTCTTTTCTACTTAAAGGAATAGTTCACTACAAATGTTCGCTTCCGTACATCTCTGTGATGTACGCTCATGAGAGGGATGACGTAAGCTCGTTGTTCAGGTCACGCCTCATGTGGAGGAGGAGTCAGGAAGCGCGTCATTGTTTAAATTTTTTTTTTTTTTTTATTTAATTTTATATTGTTTTGGACTGTTTTGGTTTGAATGGCACAAATTTCTCTTGTAAACAATGACGCGCTTCCTGACTCCTCCTCCACATGACGCGTGACCTGAGCAACGAGCTTACATCATCCCTCTCATGAGCGCACGTCACAGAGATGTACAGAAGCGAACACTTGTAGTTAAAAAGTATATAAGTATTGTTTTGTTTCTAAATATAATCAATCGTTGGGTTCAGAAGAACTTTATTTGTCGACTGGAGTCGTGTGGATTGTTTTGATGCACCCATTTTGGACCATCAAATAATGGAGGACATTCACTTGCATTGTTTAGAGGAGGAGGCCTGAAATGAAATCCTAAAAGTCTTAAATTCTGTTTTGATGAAGAAAGAAACTCGGATACATCTTGGATGGCCTGAGGGTGAGTAAATTATCAGAACTATTCAGAACTATTCCTTTAACACTTAGACTGGAATTAATGCTGCTACACTATCCAGTAGACTAGTTAACAATAAAGTTTTCTAAATAAGCTGTACATTTATATTGAAATAATGTGTTTCTTTACATATTATAGAGTACCCCCAATTAGTTCCACACAATAATGAAAAGATATTCTAAACCGATTATGCAAAAAAACAACAACACTGGCATCGGATCGGGATCGGTATCGGCTGATACTAAGATTTCAGATATCGGAATCAGATTAGAAATGGAAAAGTAGTATCTGTGCATCCCTAATACTGTTTATATATATATATATATATATATATATTTATATATATATATAAATAATCAGTCATTATTGACAGAAAATATATTAATCCATCTTACTTGCTATTTCACAGATTTATTGTTAGTTTATTTTTTTCATATACATTTCATGGCAAGAGTGGGTAAATGATCGGAAAAACGGTGTCTTTAAATAATATGCACGACTGCCGAAAATCTATTTCTCATGAATAAACAATTATCAGAAGCAGATTTTGGGGATATTTAAAATTGTTTCTTTGAAGTGTGCTTTAAATTGGAACGAGAGATACATTGGGAGTTACCTTATTGCTTCAGAGATATCACTTTGCCTACATCTGATAGGTTCAGTATCTGTGTGTGATCTGTGATTTAAAACATAATCTACCCCAGATCAGATTAGCCATTTAATGTATGTTACTATGGCGATGAACCCCGATGAAACCTATCCACCTTACTGGCGAATTCAGAGTTTGCTCAAACTAGGTTCAAATTTAATTAGCTAGCCGCTTAATGCTGCTTTGTGATATAGGCCACAGGACTCATAACCCGATCCTTTGCATCACAAGTGCTCTATCAGTTGAGCAATTGTGCAATTTGTTCATGTTTAAACAAGCTTGTAAATGTGGTTGGTGATGTAATGCAAACATTAAAATGTATCGTGTTTATGGGCCCTAGATTTTAAGAGCCTTATGCCTTAAGCCCAGAGTTTTGCAATACGTAATGTGCAAAGTGAGTGGGCATGGCCATGAAGTTTTGGTATTTTCGTCCAACAGTGACGGTGTAACGGGACACTTGATGCTTTGCTGCTCTCCCATTGTTCATTGTTTTGTAATGTATATTTGTTATATGTTTCTATGTTTAATTTTTGTTTAATTTCTGTACATCTTCCTTGAGCTTTGTAAAGGCGCTTTACAAAATAAACATTTTTTTTTTCATTATTAATCTACCGACACACAAAATCATGGTTCTAAAAGTGATTGATAGCTCTTTGATATCTGCTGGTGGAATTCTCAAACTGCAAATGCAGGAACTGATTTTATACTTTGTGCTGTGAACAGACGTGCTTCTCAAACGCAATTACCTGTTTCTCAGGAAAATACCAAATTGCACCTTGCGCAACTTCATTAACATACAATACACCCACAGTTTGCGCGTGTACACCCACACACAGTGCAAACATTCACACAAACTTGCCCTTTGTGCTGGCACGAAAACTGCACTTAGAATTAACGCTCTCTCGAAACTTGGATATGACGTAGCGTGAGGTTGTTTGGTGAACTCTGATCAGCTAATTTGCATAACAGGAAATGTTTGACCAGTAGAGTATCTAAACATCACAGATTGACCTTTTGGTTCCATAAAAAAAAAAAAAAGTAATCTTCAAAACTGAATAACAGTTACTAACGCTGCATCCGAATATCCATACTTCCCTACAATATAGTATGCCAAAAACAGTATGCCAGTGGAATAGTATGTCTGAATCCTCAGTATTCATAAAACAGTAAGCAAGAAATACCCGGATGACCTACTATTTCCGGTGAAATTCTGATGTGTGGATCGACTAGATACTTTACTATCCCAAAATGCCTCAAGAGCTGAGACGCTGAGTGCATTTACATGCATGTTCTTTTACGATTATGCTTAATAAGCCGACAACATATACGGTCATGTAAACGCAAAAAAACGCATTCCTTTATCTGCGTAGAGGCCATAAACAGTTTATGAATAACCCGGTCAACACAGGTAGATATTTGCCCACTACGCCGATTTTGCGTGCCATGTAAGTACCTTACCTGGTGTTCTTACCGGCTCATCCAATATGCACAGCGTTGAGCGCATGCCTCTTCATGGTTTGACGTCAAAAGTAGAGAATAACGCTATTATTTCAATGATATAAACGCAGATTTCTTGCCTTGTCTGATTTTTTTTAAATAAGCTGATATTAGAGAGTAATCTGCATATTGGTGTGCATGTAAACGAGTTCATTGTCATATCAAGAAAGTTGTTCCTTGTGCTTAAATCATGCTTGTTAAAAAAAAAAAAAAACAGTGTTGATTATTTTCACGTCATATATTTGGGTCACGGGACAATGCCCACATTCCTGAAGGAAGTATGTCCGGAATGTATTCATAGTACCGGTACTCACCTGCATACCTAAAGTATGTACTGTTTTACTGGCTATCATCAAAAGCACCGACTTTATTACTGTATTGTTACGGATTTCCGAGTGAAATGGCTTTTCAAATGAGAAAAAAAAATAGTGTAAATTTGTGCAAATACAGATGAATGTGAAACAAGCAAGTAGAAGCTAATTTGTCCACATTCAATACACTAAGCATAAAGAATAAAGAACACTTACTCGAGCAGTATATCCAAGAAATAGGGATGGGTGGATCGATCCTAAAGTATCGATACTTCCAATACTGATGTTGTATCAAAAATACCAATCCTCACACATAATATATCGATTCTAAAAAAAATTTGTTTAAATAGGGATATTATTATTTGGTTACCATGAACATGAACAATAATCATAAGCTTCAAAGTGAAATAAAAAGGATTAGGCTATATTAGCAAATCCTTATGCAGGATGGGAACTATTTCTTCTTCCACTCATCTTAACATGCATGCTGAAAGAGGGTCACGTGACGCCATGCAAGAAGCAGACATGTGAGCGACGAGCTCTGCGCACTTTGCGAAATTTTGTATTATTTTCATGTTATAATCTGGTGAAATTTGATACACCCAGTTAAACATTTGCTCTTTGAGGCAAAACATGGCAAAGAAGTCAAAATCCTCGGGCTCTGGGACATTAAAACACACTTACATGTTCAGGATGAAAGCCCCGACAGGCCTACAGACCGGGGACTCAATTTGGATGGCGTGGCGGGAGAGGTGATCCAGCGTCAGTTGTCCAACATGTCGGTGATGTTGATAAAGGTTCTTGCTGATTTGGAGGATCTCGCTGTAATACGTCGATCGATTACGGCGATGGAAACAAAATTCTCTGAGCTAGTTACAAGAATGACTGATGTTGAGAGACGAATCGATTGTCTGGATTCTTCGGAGAGGGAATTAACCGCTAATCCGCCCATGAACAAAGTTGATTTGGAACATCTCCATGAAAAGCTTGAAGATCTTAAGAATAGAAGCCGCAGGAATAACGTTCGAATTGTTGGAATTCCTGAGCATGAGGAGGGCAGAGATATGGTGAAATTCCTAGATGAGCTTTTCCCGAGTCTGCTCGACATAACAGGCCATAAACTGGAAATCGAGCGAGCTCACAGAGTCCCAGAGGGAGATAGGCAAATTTAGATCAATCCTGGCCAGATTTCTGAGATCATCCGATAAAGATCTTGTGTTGCGCCAGGCGAGGAGCAAAGGGAAGCTTTCTTAGAAGAACCATAATATTTTCTTGTTCCCGGACTTTGCGAGTTCGACAAGAGAGAAACGCGATCGGTTCAAGGAATGTAAGAAACTCTTACATTAGCGAAAGATCACTTTTGCTCTGATGTTTCCGGCCAAACTGAGAATAGAAACGAAGGATGGTCGCAAAGTGTTTACATGTCCCATTCAGGCAATGTCTTTTATTGAATCAATGGGTGAGTAAACCATTGGGCGTTTCTCATGTGAGTGGGTCGACTCGCTGTACTTACTCTGGCTTTTGAGGAAGTTGGGCGTCATTTTGGTTTCTTTTTTCTTTTTGTGTTGTCTCCGCCGAGCGGCTGGAGTTTGTTTTGTGAATAACACTTTTCCTTAAAGATACTTTTGCATTGACAAAAGATTACTTTTGCATTGAAGTTCCCGGCCAGTTTGAGAGTGGACACTACGGATGATCGCAAAATATCTACATGCTCAGACAAAGGATGTCTTTTATAAAGTTGACGGATTGTGTAAGTCATGGTATATACTTTTATGCGGCCTCTGAGTGAATTGACTTGACCATCCGGGGAACCGGGATGCCGGTTTTGTTTCTTTTTGTATTGGTTCTGCCTAGCGGCTTGAGCTTGTTCTATTGAATAACACTTCTTTAGAACAGCTGTGGATTAATCTGTTCGTTCTTCTTGCTTATTCCTCCTGCTGGCTGGAGTTTGTTTTGTTGAGTATTTTTACGGGACATTGGAATGATTACGTCATCCGCTGAACTCATAACAGCCGGCTCACTGAACATTCGTTTGTCTGTCCGAGGAATCTGAACGGTTTTATATCAGATGGAATTTGTTTTGTGGAAGATCACACATTTAAAACAGTTCTGTGAATGAATCTACACGTTCTTTGTGTTCATTCTTCCTATTGGTTGGGGTTTATTTTACAAAGTATTTTCTGTTATGTAATTTTGCCTCACAAATTTGTGAGGCAAAATTGAGCAATCCGATGGCAAAGTTGTCGTGGGGGTTCGTGGGCGTTCATGGACCTTTTGAGTTTAGAGGGAAGGTTGCCGTTTGGTGCTTTCGTGCGCAGGGTTAATGCACACGTTTTTCTTTTTTCTGTTTGTTTTGTTCAGGGGGAAGTTCGGGGTTTGACTGTTTCACTAATGGGGAATGTGATCTTTTTTTTTTTGACACACAATTTATTTTTTCTACTATATCAAAATGTCAAATGTTAATATGAGTGTACTATCTCTCTCCACATGGAATGTGAATGGGTTGGGGCACCCCATAAAAAGAAGGAAGGTTATTACTTTTCTTAAACATAAGAAATATGATATAGTGTTTCTTCAAGAAACACATCTCTCCCCGCAGGAAGCAGAAAAATTTGGGAAGATATGGGGAGGACATGTTTTTTTTAGTGCTGGCTCAAGTAAGAGCAAGGGAGTCGTTATATTGCTGAATAAACATCTACAATTCAAATGTCTCAAACAGACTAAAGATAAATTAGGGAGAGTTATTATTGTTCTAGCTGAAATTCAAGGGCAAAGGTTGATTTTGGCTAATATTTACGCACCTAACGCTGATGATCAGGGCTTTTTTATAGATCTTGAAGGGATGCTGCAAAACGCTGGCACCCCTCATGATATAATATTGGGAGGAGACTTTAATCTTTTGATGGACTCAGTCCTTGATCATAGTGAAGCAAAAGTGTGTAAACCCCCTAGAGCAACATTAATGCTTCACAGGATGTGTAAAAATCTTGGTCTTACAGATATTTGGAGACTTCTGAACCCATCTGGTAGGGACTATAAATTTTTTTCATCAGTCCATAAGATTTATTCTAGAATAGATTTTTTTTTATATCCAAATCCCTCATTTCATCTGTTGTTGATTGCTCAACTGGAAATATCTTAGTCTCAGATCACGCCCTGGTGAGTTTAGAGGTGTTGCCATATACAGAGAAAAAGAAATCATATAGTTGGCACCTTAATGTGTCACTTTTGCAAAATCCTGATTTCCAACAAATGTTAAAGACTGAAATCAATGTTTATATGGAGACCAACTGGTCCTCAGTATCCTCTGTGGGCGTGGCTTGGGAGGCACTTAAGGAGGTTCTTAGGGGTCGGATCATACAGTATGCCTCATTCATCAAAAAATCCAAAGCACAAGAACTTGTGGAATTGGAAGGAAATATTAAAAGTGCCGAGGCAAAGCTGAAATGTCGTATGTCGTCTGATGGCCTCAGAGAATTGACCCGATTGAAATATAGATATAATAATATTTTGTCACGGAAAGTGGAGTTTTGGTTATTCAGGGCAAGACAGTCATACTTTGAGTCAGGTGACAAAGCAGGGAAGCTGTTTGCTAGATATATAAAGCAGAAAGAGTCTTTTTCTACCATTCCCTCAGTGAAATCTGGGGGTGGTGAAATATTTACCTCGGCCATTGATATTAATAATGCTTTTAAAGAATACTACTTTGATCTCTATAGTTCCATGTCTTCGTCTTCTGATGAAGATATTAGGAACTTTGTGGAACCATTAGATCTTCCTAAACTGACGACTGAGCAAAAAAATTCTCTTGATTCTGAGATAATCTTGGAGGAGCTTGATGAGATAATTAAGGCCTTGCCTACAGGCAAGGCTCCGGGACCTGATGGCTTTTCCTCTGAGTTTTTCAAATCTTATGCTATAGAACTGGCTCCACTTTTGTTAGAAGTTTATATGGAATCATTAAAGAATGGAAAGCTTCCTCCAACCATGACGCAAGCCCGGATCAGTCTGATTCTTAAAAAAGGACAAAGATCCAAGCGAGTGTAAAAGTTACTGCCCAATTTCCCTGATCCAGTTAGATGTAAAAATGTCAAAACTTCTGGCTAATCGATTAAGTAAAGTTATGACATCTCTTATACATATAGATTATGTGGGGTTTATTCGAGGCCGAAGCTCTTCTAATAATATTAGGCGTCTCATTAATATCATGTGGTCAGTAGCGAATGATCAATCTCCGGTCACTGCCATCTCACTTGATGCCAAAAAGGCGTTTGATATGGTAGAATGGGATTATCTTTTTAAGATTTTGGAAATGTATGGGTTCGGGAGTACATTTATTGGTTGGATTAAGTTACTTTACAGACACCCTGTAGCAGCGATACAAACAAACGGGTTAATTTCAGATTATTTTACTCTGGATAGAGGCACACAGCAGGGTTGCCCTCTTTCCCCATTATTGTTCTGTCTTGCCCTGGAACCATTAGCAGCCGCAATAAGAAAGGAGGATGATTTTCCAGGGGTGATTGCGGGAGGTGCGGTGCATAAGCTTCTGCTTTACGCAGATGATATTTTATTATTCGTCTCCGACCCTACTAGATCTATGCCTTGCCTCCACAGAATTATTAACTCCTTTTCCAAGTTCTCAGGATACAAAGTCAATTGGTCTAAATCCGAAGCTTTGGTTTTGACAGCGTACTGTCCAGTAACGGCCTTCCAGCCGGTGCCTTCCAGTGGCCCAAACAGGGAATTAAGTATTTGGGAATTTTATTCCCAGCAAATTTGTCGTCAGAGTTAATTTTGATCCCTTCATAAAAAGGTTTTCAAATGATGTGGACAGGTGGGCTTCATTACACTTATTGATGATTGGGAAGGTTAATGTTATTAAAATGAATTGTATTCCAAAATTCAACTACCTGCTACAGTGTCTCCCTGTAGATGTCCCCCTCTCTTATTTCAAGCAATTTGATAGCATAGCGAAGTCCTTCATTTGGAATGGTAAGCATCCCAGGTTAAATTTCAATAAGTTACATAGGCCGATTGACAAATGTGGGTTAGGCCTACCCAAGATTTTGCTTTATTATTATTATGCATTCGGTCTTAGACATTTGGCTCATTGGTCGCTTCCACCTGAGAGAGCCCCTCCCTGGTTTTGTATTGAAAAGGAAGTTCTTGCCCTTATCTCGCCACTGCAAAGCCTTTAAACTACCCGGAGAGGTTAGGTCGCACCCCGTTATTTTGCATTTGCACTCGATATGGACAAAGGTGTCCAGAATGTTTAATTCTGATATTTATTTAAACGTAGCCTCGAGCATATGGCTGAACCCTAAACTATGTATTAATAAGTCCCCTTTTTGTTGGTCGGATTGGATTGTGAGGGGGGTTAATACACTTGGTGACCTATATGAGAGTGGAGTATTGAGACCTTTTGAAAATTTGGTTCAACATTTTGGCATTCCCAGATCTCAGTTTTATAAGTATTTACAGCTGCGCCACCTACTCTGCACTGTTTCTGGGAGTGGCACGCACCCCCCCCCCCCATTTTATTGGACCCCCTCCAGATTGTATAGGCTTGGTCTTAAAGACACACCCACCTGCTGGTGATGTCAATCAGAGGTTGGAGACATAACTCATGTCTTTTGGGGGTGTGTTGAGATCCAGTAGTTCTGGTTGAAAGTTCAGAGTCTTATATGTGATGTATTGGGCACTCGGCTTTCACTTTGCCCCAGACTCTGTATTTTGGGCAATGGGGTGGTCATCGACGTTGAGAATCGGCACATAAAGAGTTGGGTCCTAATGAGCGTCATGATCGCCAGACAGGTTATTTTAAGTGGTTGGAGCGCCCTCATTTCATGAGTGGTGCTCGGAGATGGGGAGGGTGGCGGTCTTTGAGGAAGGGATGTATAGAAGGCTGGGAAATCTGGGGTTATTTGATAGGAAATGGGGCAGATATTTGGCCTTTTTGGAAGGCTTTCGGGGAGGGGTAGTGGAGAGGGATCTCTAGTTTTAAATATGTGTGTGCAATTTGATTGTTTTTTGAAAATATACTTCTTTTTTTGTGTGTGTGTGTGCATGTTTTGTGTTTTTATTTATTTTATTTTTTTTATTTATCACCACTGGGGTGTGCTGGTGTCGGTTGGGGGTGTTCGGGGGGGGGAAGGGTTTAATTGCACATAATTTGATTCTGCATTTTCTGTGATGTTTATTTAATTTGTTGAATGGAATCAATAAAAATTGTTAATAACAAAAAAACATGCGTGCTGAAAGACACAAGTAGACAAGTGCTTGCGCTGTTCAGACAAGAGGAATCAGTGCCTTGTAGAGGTAATGATAGAAAATCAGAGAAACAGCTTCTGGTCTGGAGTAAATTCATGCTAAATAAACAACATATCTAAAGATAATAGAATAGAGTTAAAGATAAATTACCAATTTTATCCCAAGAAATCGCAAAAAAAATAATATAAATCAATTTAATAGAAGTGTCGGTATTGGTATCGGTCTCGACGGTACTGGACTTGAAATTATTGGTATCGGATTGAAAAGAAAATAAGTGGTATTGCCTATTTTGGCAGCGGGAGCGTGGTCAAGCGTCCGTCCAGAGAGAGAGAAAGCGGTATGGGCGCTTGCACCTGAGCTAGATTATGTTTAACACCTGTTTCTAATTCCAGTGAGCATGGGGAGAGTGGCATATAAGCAGCCACGCCACCAGCAGAGGAGAGAGAGAGAGTCTGGCACAAGGGCGCCTACAGTGCTTGTGGAAGCTGATTTATATTTGTGAAGCTAATGTGTTTTATGTTCGTGAAGCTAATGAGTTTGAGCGCCTACGTGCCTCTAAGACTGTTGAGTTTTGTGAAGCTTAAAGCATTGAGGTGGCCGATTAAAAGCCTTACCTGAGTCTGGAAAACCTGCTTCCCTGTGTCCTCCTCCCCTTCTGTTTGTAGAAACCCTCACACCCATCCCTACCAAGAAACCTCCATCTGCAGAAATATAAATAAACTCCAGCGAGTTTCCTTTAGTCCAGCTTCGGCATCAGCATGTCTTATTTAGAAGTAGGGCTGAAATGATTAGTCAACGTTATAGACAACATCGACAATAAAAAATTGTCAACAAAAATTTCCATTGTCGAATAGTCGTTTGATCTCATTTAACGTAACATGAGATCACATTAAACTCTAATGATGACGTGCGAGAGCAACACTGCAGTTCGTGCCTGACTGAGGAGAGGAAGAATTACACAGTTCACAGTCCAGATGCACTCTTAACTTTCCAAAGAGCTTCAGGTGATGTAGATCGCAAAGTATGAGGGAATTATAATGCAAAAATACAAAATAAATAAATAAATACAGAAGCACTCTCGTTGTGGAATAAGTGGAGCTGGAGCAGAACTTGCATGTCGAGAGTCTTTAAAGGAAACACCCCGGTGTTACATATTTAATGCAGTTATATTTCATGATTTATACCTTTAATAAAGTTCAAATAATATGGATGCTGGTCATGTAAAGAACTACAAACTCAGAAACTGGCATTTATCTGTGGTCAGCGCCTCTTCTATGAGTTGCGCGAATGTCCCCATCTAAGGGGCAGAGATTGAAACTGCACCCGGCTGAGGCACACTCTGTCGCGGGGATGCTCATACCTCGAGCGCTCTTGCTGCAGCTAGATTATAACGTGATGGCTCGCGACTTATGAATCATATATATGCGTCACTATGCATTTCTTATAGTGAAGAAAATTGGCAATACGCAGTTTTATTAATAAGAGAGTGTTTGTTTTTTTGTGAGTTAAAGATGGATTGAAGTGAACAGAAAGGTGAGAGAGGGTAGTCTTCGCCCCATTATACACTGCAACAAAATACGTTTTTGATTTGTTTTTGTTTGGGCTTGTTTTCCAATATAAATATCTAAAACTCCTTTAAAACAATGTACATTTACTTTAGCAGCTATACTGCAGAAGAAAACAATTGTTATCTGAGAATGTTGAATATAATATTTTTAAATATTTGTATTTTTAATATCTAAAAATCCTTTAAAAAAGATGCATTCCCCTGAGAAGCAGCATATAAGATACTTAGACATGCTTTTAAAGAATAGATTTGGAATATAAGTATATTTTGTCTTTACTGCACTCGCAGAAGTATAACCAAGTGAAAAAATACACTTCTATACAAATTATACTTATATTTAAGAGACATTCTCTTAAAGCAAGTCTAAATATCTTATATGTTGCTTCTCAAGTAAATGTCTCTTGTTTTAATGATTTTTAGACCATTTTAAATGGAAAACGAGACAAAAACACTTGAAAACAGGATTTTTTTGCAGTGAATTTCTTTACTGAATTAAATAAGAAGTATTTTTTTCTCTTTAATTCAGTGAATGTCATTTAGCGGTATTGTTAAAAGATGATTTTGTTCTCTTTATCGTTAGTAAGCACATTTAATGCAACCTTTTAAGTCGGGGCACAAGCTGAATAATCGGTTAAGAGCTAATAATTAATTGTTGCAATAGTCGCCGAATAATCGTTCTAATAATTGTTAGATTAATCAATTATCAAAATAATCATTATTGCAGTCATCATTCCTATGCCCTATTCCATTTGAAGACAATTACCCTCCACTGTGAGAAATTAAGAAGGCTGAAAGGTGATAATAGTAAGTCAAAACTAATTTTTAACTGATTCTTATCAGAACATCTGTTTGGAATTGACCCTACAGCATGGACTGTGCTCCTTTCGAAGTACCCTGCGAAGGCATGATCAGCACCAGTTGGAGAACACAGCCAGACACATTAGGGGGAGGGAGTGTTCTCATTCTAGAAAGCATTTGATTGGCTGGTGATGCCATGCGAGGTTCGGACATGTGAACACCGTGCTCTGCGCACTTTGCTAGTTTTAATAATTTTTATGTCATAAACCAGTGAGATTTGACACACCCTGATCCTTAACTATTCTAGGAAGACAACAGGGCTCTGGAGACATTAAAAGACACTTACGTGCTCAAGCTGATGCCTCTGAGCAGCAGGCCACAAGCCAAGGAGCTGATTTGGCCGAAGAAGTGAGGGAAATTCGGCGAGAATTGCTGAACATGTCGGCAATGCTGATGAAGGTCATTACTGACTTGGAGGATCTTGCTGTAATACATCGATCGATCACTGCCATGGAGACGAAATTCACGGAGGTGGTTACAAGAGTGGGGGATGTAGAGAAACGGATTGATTATCTGGAGTCATCGGAGAGGGAATTAGCTGCTAATCTGATTGCGACTAAGGTGGATTTGGAGCGTGTCTGGGAGAAGTTGGGAGGATTTAGAGAATCGTAACTGGCTGAATAATGTCCGAATTGTTGGAATTCCTGAGGATGGAGGAGGTTGGGATATGGTGAAATTCCTGGATGGGCTCTTCCAGAGTCTGCTCGACATAACAGGCCATAAGCTGGAAATCGAGCAAGCTCACAGGGTTCCGGTTCGACGATCCGCAGAGGGAGACAGGCCCCGATCAATTCTGGCCAAATTTCTGAGATCATCATCCGATAAAGATCTCATGTTACGCAAGGCGAGGAGTAAAGGAATGCTTTCTTGGAAGAACCACAGCATTTTCTTGTTCCCAAAGGAATGCAAGAAACTCTTACATCAACAGCAGGTCGCTTTTGCACTGATGTTCCCAGCCAAAATGAGAATAGATGCTAAGGATGGCTGCAAAATATTTACATGTCCCCAGCAAGCGATGTCCTTCATAAAGTTAATGGACTGAATAAGTTATTCTGTGGTACTCACGTTGCAGCCAAGTGGACTGACTCACTGAACATTCACTTGACTGTCTGAAGAAACTGAGCGCCTTCTTTGTTTCTTTTTGTGCTGGTGCCGTCTAGCGGCTGGAGTTGTTTTGTGTAGTGGCACTCCTTCAGGACAGTGTTGTGGTTGAATCTGCACGTTCTTTGTGCTTATGCGTCCTATCGGTTGGAGTTTGTTTTGTGAAGTACTTCTTGCGGGACATTGGAGTGACTGGGTTATTTGTTGCAATCATGTAGCAGTCGAATGAGCCGGCTCACTGAACATTCGTTTGACTGCCCGAGGAAACTGAACGGCTTTTATTTTTTATTTTTTGCTGGAGCTTGTTTTTTGGAGGAACACACCTTCGGGAAAGTTATGTGGACGAATCTACACATTCTTTGTGTTTATTCTGCCTATTGGCTAGAGTTTGGTTCATAGATTATCTTCTGTTGAATAATTCTGTCTCACAAATTTGTACAGAAACACCGGACTTGAGCAATCCGATGGCAAAATTGTCACAGGGGCTCTCGTAGGCATACATAGACTGTTTGAGTTTAGAAGGATGGATGCCAGTTGACGCTGTCGTGCGCGGGCATACTGCACACGTTTTTCTTTTTTCTGTTTGTTTGGTTCAGGGGAAGTTTGGGCTTTGATTGATACACTAATGTTGGAATGTGGTTGTGGCAGCGGGGGCATGGTAGAGTGTCTGTCCGGAGAGAGAGAAAGCAGTAATGGCGCTTACACCTGAGCTAGATTATGTCTAACACATGTCTCTAATTCCAGTGAGCATGTGGAGAGCGGCATATAAACGGCCACGCCACCAGCAGAGAGGCAGTGAGAGTCTGGCACAAGAGAGCCAACAGTACTCATGGAAGCTGATGTGTTTATGTTTGTGAAGCTAATGAGTTTGAGTGCCTACGTGCCTCTGAGACTGTTGAGTTTGTGAAGCTGTAAAGCATTGAAGTGGCCATTTAAAAGCCTTACCTGGGTCTGGAAAAACCCGCTTCCCTGTGTCCTCCTTCCCTTCTGTTTGTGGAGTCCTTCACACTGGACTTTATAATTTTATTTTTGACACAATTTATTTTTTCTAATATGTCAAAATGTCAGATGTTAATATGAGTGGATTGTCTCTCGCCACATGGTATGTGAATGGGTTGGGGCACCCAATAAAAAGGAGGACGGTTATTTATCTTCTTAAGCGTAAGAAATATGATATAGTGTTTCTTCAAGAAATGCATCTTTCCCCGCAGGAAGCTGAAAAATTTGGGAAGATATGGGGTGGACATGTTTTCTTTAGTGCTGGCTCAAGTAAGAGCAGGGGAGTCATTACCAACTGGTCCTCAGTATCCTCTGTAGGCATGGCTTGGGAGGCATTTAAGGTGGTTCTTAGGGGTCGGATCATACAGTATGCCTCATTCACCATAAAATCCCAAAGCATGAGAACTCGTGGAGTTGGAAAGGGAATATTAAAAGTGCCGAGGCAGAGCTGAAGCGCCGAATATCATCTGGTAGCCTTAGAGAATTGACCCCACTGAAATACAGATATAATACTATTTTGTCACGAAAGGTGGAGTTTTGGCTATTCAGGGCAAGACAGTCATATTTTGAGTCGGGGGACAAAGCAGGGAAGCTTTTGGCTAGATATATAAAGCAGAGAGAGTCTTTTTCTACCATTCCCTCAGTGAAATCTGCTGGTGGTGAAATATTTACCTCAGCCACTGATATTAATAATGCTTTTAAAGAATTCTATCTTGATCTTTATAGTTCCACGTCTTCGTCTACTGATGAAGATATTAGAAAGTTTGTGGAACCATTAGAACTCCCTAAACTGACGACTGAGCAAACAAATTCTCTTGATTCTGAGATAAACTTGGAGGAGCTTGGCGAGGTAATTAAGGCCTTGCCCACAGGCAAGGCTCCGGGGCCAGATGGCTTTGCCACTTAATTTTTTAGATCTTATGCTATAGAACTGGCTTCACTTTTGTTAGAAGTTTATACAGAATCATTAAAGAACGAAAAGCTTCCGCCAACCATGACACAAGCCTGGATCAGTCTGATTCTTAAAAAGGACAAAGATCCAAGCGAGTGTAAGAGTTACCGTCCAATTTCCCTGATCCAGCTAGAGGTAAAAATATTGTCAAACATTTTGGCTAACCGATTAAGTAAAGTTATGACATCTCTTATACATATAGATCAGGTGGGGTTTATTCGGGGCCACAGCTCTTCTGATAACATTAGGCATTTCATCAATATCATGTGGTCAGTGGCGAATGATCAGACTCCGGTCGCTGCCATCTCACTTGACGCCGAAAAGGCCTCTGATATGGTAGAATGGGATTATCTTTTTAAGATTTTGGAAATATACAGGTTCGGGAATACTTTTATTGGATGGATTAAGTTACTTTATAGACACCCGTTAGCAGCGGTACAAACAAATGGATTAATTTCAGATTATTTTACTCTGAATAGGGGCACCCGGCAGGGTTGCCCTCTTTCCACATTATTGTTCTGTCTTGCCCTGGAACCATTAGCAGCCGTGATAAGGAAGGAAGACGATTTTCCAGGGCTGGTGGCGGGAGGTGTGGCGCATAAGCTTCTGCTTTACGCAGATTATATTTTACTATTCGTCTCCGACCCCACTAGATCTATGTCTTGCCTCCACAGAATTATTCATTCCTTTTCTAAGTTCTCAGGATACAGAGTCAATTGGTCTAAATCCGAAGCTTAGGCTCTGACAGCGTACTGCCCAGTAATGGCTTTTCCGCCAGGCGCCTTCCAGTGGCCCAAACAGGGCTTTAAGTGTTTGGGCATTTTATTCCCAGCAAATATGTGTGATTTATTTAATTCATTTTGACCCCTTAATAAAAAGGTTTTCGAGCGATATGGGCAGGTTGGCTTCATTACATTTATCTATGATTGGTTAGGTTAATGTTATTAAAATGAACTGTATTCCAAAATTCAACTACCTGCTATAAGCTCTCCCTGTAGATGTCCCCTCTCTTATTTCAAGCAATTTGATAGCATAGCGAAGTCCTTCATTTGGAATGGTAAGCATCCCAGATTACATTTCAATAAGTTACATAGGCCGATTGATAAAGGTGGGCTAGGCCTTCCCAAGATTTTGTTTTATTATTATGCATTCGGTCTCAGACATTTGGCTCATTGGTCGCTTCCACCTGAGAGAGCCCCTCCCTGGTTTTGTATTGAACCGGAAGTTCTTGCCCCTATTTCGCCATTGCAAAGCCTTTCTATCAAATTAATCGGAGAAGTTAAGTTACACCCCGTTATCTCGCATTTGCACTCGGTATGGACAAAAGTGTCCAGAGTGTTTAATTCGGACATTTATTTAAATGTTGCCTTGAGCATATGGCTGAACCCAAAATTATGTATTAATAAATCCCCTTTCTGCTGGTCAGAGTGGATTGTGAGGGAGGTTAATACACTCGGTGACCTATATGAGAGTGGAGTGTTGAGATCCTTTGAAAATTTGGTTCAACATTTTGGGATTCCCAGATCTCAGTTCTTTAGGTATTTACCGTTGCGCCATCTGCTCTGTACTATTTTGGGAGTAGCATACACCCCCCTAAATTGGCAGATACTGTGGGAATGGTGATTACTGATTTTGGAAAAGGTCATGAGGCATCAGTGTATTACTCCCTGTTAATTCAGAGTCTGGGAGATGGAGATTCAAATTCTCTCAAGAGATTAAGGGAGAAAGATTTAAACTTGGTATTGGAGGAGGGAGTGTGGGCTAGGATTCTAAAAAAGCTTAAGTCTATATCTAGAGATGCAAGGGTGCACCTTATGCAATTCAAGATTTTACATAGATTCTGTTGGACCCCCTCTAGATTGTATTAGCTTGGTCTTAAAGACACACACACCTGCTGGCAATGCCAATCAGAAGATAGAGACACAACCCAAGAATTTTGGTTGAAGGTTCAGGTTTTTGTTTTGGTTTTGGGGGGGGGGGGGGGGGGGGGGATTGGGATTATAGTGAGGGTTAAATATTGATTCTATTTGAATATGTTTGGCTTTTCTTTGTTTAATAGATGAATCAAAAAATGTTAATCACAACAAATGCTGTCGATTGAGCTGAACTTGTATTGAACCTGGAATATTCCTTTAAGCTTATTTGACAGCATTTGTGGCATATTTTAACATGTCCGTCCTTATCTTTAAAAACAGCAAAAATTTAGGTTACAGTGAGGCACTTACAATGGAAGTGAATGGGGCTAACTTTTGGATAAAGAAATGTGAAGCTTATAACTTTATAAAAGCACTTACACAAACGTGTGTATTATTTGAGCAGTAAAGTTGTTTGTATCATTGTTTTTACAGTTGTTTTGGGGTTTACAGCATTATGTCGTCATGGCATGAAGTTGTAAAATTGGATATAACTTTACAACAAAAAAAAAAAAAGGTTGGTAAGCGATTTTATCACACTAAAATAATATTTACATGCATATTGTTTACATTTTGTGGCTATACTTAAAAAGTGAGTATTTCAATGTTTACAGATTGGCAATTTTAGGTTGTATTGATATCAACTCATAATGCTTAATGGATTGATCCCATAAGCACATTCAAAAAATGAATATAAAATATATGAATTAAAGTTAAATGGCATTTCTGACTATTTGAAGCATTATATAATAATGTTTGTTAATGACATATTAATGGAAGTTACTATTAAGCATCACTGAATAGCCTAATAAGCTGTCCCCTTAAGCACTTTAAATATAAGGAATCTGATCTCCATGTTTTATGTTCTGCAACACATCCTCTAACAAAAAAAAAACAAAAAAAAAAAAACAAACAAACCTACAGATGGTGCAAGAGACTATGAAATCATATAAAGAGACTATGATCATGAAATGAAGAAAGGTGCGTTCATTTAACAGTAGTAAACTAATAATCATGTTCTGAGCAGACACAAATATTTGAAAGATAATTAGCCTCCTAAAAATGACAAATATTCTAAAAGCTCTAACGCTGTTTGAAGGAGATCCCATATGCATTTATTATTTAGAGCAATAACTGTTAACTATGGTATTTGATCACATTTTGTAAGAGGAAACTGTGCTTGACACCTGTTGGACCTTCTTTAAAAACATTACAGGTGTCTGTCGCTGAAATATTCTTGCGGGTTAAATTCGATGCCACTTTTATCTTTAACGTTAATAACTTTGAGATTGTTGCTTTGTAATCACGCATGTTAATTGTGTATTGTAAACGCACGAGGCACCGACACAGCAATTCAATATTATTTATCATGCGCTTTTAAAATTCATACGCTTGATGTCTAATGAACATGTCCACAGAGACTGTAAACAGGGAATATGTTTTAATTACAAACGTAAGAGAAATGGTTGTATTTCGTCAAGAAAAGAAAGCGAAACAGGCGCCATGACATCAGCATTCCTAGAAGAGTTTGATAGTAAATGTTCATCAACAACAAACCATCAACCATATCCGAACTCTGCTCCTGATTATTTGACACACACTATTATTTTAATTTATAAAAATATATTTAGCCATATTCACCAAAACGCAAACTTTTGTTAGGTCTTCCTATTACTGGAGCTTCAATTATTCATTAAAGTCACTCAATTATGTTTCTCAATACGCTTCATTAAAACTACATTTAAACAAAAACACTACTGTCAGAACAGAAATGAAGAGTTGAGTTGACTGACCTGTCAGAGGCAGGGCACAGTTTACACACCTGCCATCCCATAATATTCATTATTATCACTCATCAGCTCACTTTACTCCTTTACAAAAGCTTCTCCAATTGAGTTACAAATTGCCAATGCAAAGTCATAAGTTCCCATGCCATGCACACACGCACCGCGATCTGAAGGCTGTAATGTACACACACTCATCGCATCTCGAGTCTCCGCTGACTTTCGCTTGTTTAAATGGCTTCAGATCATCGGCTTTTCCATGCGCGAGACCAGGTACCTCCCATTACTTCCTAATTCATTTATTCGTCAACATTAAGAAGTAAATCAATCTGACAGGAGCTAAACGTACCTCGTAAAGGTCCCCCGAAGCCATTTCCCTTCGTGCGGATCTGGTTTCAAGGGCTGTTTCTGTGGGTTTGTACCGATGGCCCGAGAGAGAGACGCGGGTATTATCGAAGCGCCCAGTCGCAGTCATCAGATGATCATCAGACAGCTTCAATCGAGCGCGGCTGACATGGATCGCGCTTCACTTCAGAGAGAGAGAGAAACGGGGCGGGTCTGTTTATGTAATGTGGAGGGCTTTACTTACACCAGTCCACATAATGATCAAGAAAACAATCCCTTTCCATCTTAAAAAAACAACAACAACGTTAGACTACACTTTTCATGAGGTGTTCAGTGTATATTACAATGTCTACTATAATTTTTCATATACTAACTAGATATGTACACTGGCGGCCAAAAGTTTGGAATAATGTACAGATTTTGCTGTTTCGGAAGGAAAGTGGTACTTTAATTCACCAAAGTGGCATTCAGCTGATCACAAAGTATAGTCAGAACATTACTGATGTAAAAAAAAAAAACAGCAACATCACTATTTGAAAAAAGTCATTTTTGATCAAATCTAGACAGGCCCCATTTTCAGCAGCCATCATTACAACACCTTATCCTTGAGTAATCATGCTAAATTGTCTAAAGGATAATTTTGAGGTAATTTTATCTAACATTAAGTAACGTTTAAATTGTCACAAATGTATGCAGTTAATGAGAATCCCACACATTATCAAATTTATTTTTAGACAAAATACTTGTCATTTTTACTTTTGTTTAAAGTGATTAAATCAAAAGTTTTTCAAGAACTGTCCAATAAGTGAAAGGACAGTGTTTAGGGTAAAAAGCCCCCTTGTTGCAGGGCCTAAAAGTCCCCCATAAAACACTGTTTTTCTTGAGCAGGTTAAATATATTTGACTGATCCTATTACAATGGAGATTCATTAGTTTATAGGATACTTGAGATGTTATGAAGTGCCAAATGTGATTGAAACTAACATGAATAAAAATGTGTTACTCAAAAAGTATCTTGCCAAGTGTGGGGTAAAAGGCCACCACACCACCTTCAAAATAATAGTAATAATAATAATAATAATAATAATAATAATAATAATAATAATAATACATTTAATCAAAACAACCTTGCATTATTATTTATTTTCACAAAAAAAATGTGTTGCTCCATTAATATTTAATAAAGAAATGTATTTAGTTTAGTCTTGATACTCTTTGCGACCAGAAAAAAGCATTGTACCTTACAATCACCACTATAGAAATTAAAAAATTCATAGATAATTTATAGATACATTTATAGATAAAAAAAAAAAAAAAAAAAATACATGTTCAAGATAACATCTGAAAATAAGGATATTTTATATTAGTGTAGAATGATGCAGGAATATCTCATATAAAGGGATATAAATATTTTACAGCACACCCCTTTGTGAATCAGTGAGAGCTATACTTAACATGATAGAGAGGAATGTCATGATACACTTAATATAGCCCTCCACACATGTTCTGAATGTCCAGTAATGTAGTAATACCTGTTTAATAATTATATTATAATACCTATATCTATACATAAACAAATCAAGCTGGCATGATTTCTCAAATAACAGCTAGAATGTTGGTGTTCTTTGAAGCCAACGGAATTACAATTAAACCTCTGAGTTACAGTACAAACATGTTTCCTAATAAGCACCATACTGACAGACACCGTTCCAAAATGTCTTGCCAGCTAGCAGAATAGTTTAGAGAAGCACATAACATTATCCTGGAACATTTTTAGACTATACTTGAATAAAAAGCACAATAACATTTCAGTGTGTCTTTCTTTTATGTATTAAGTTTTTGCAAATATAATTAAGGACAAATATAGTGTTTAAAGATAAAGCAAAAGATAGAATGAAAAAAATGTACATATTGGAAAACAAGATATTTAGCAAAGCTTTCACCAAGGGTTAGATGAAAACCAGTTGAACCGTGATGTCTCGGCAGCATACTCGCCCATTCCTGTTAGGGTTTCCGATCGATTCTTCCCACTCAGTGATGCACCCACTGAGAATCATGTTGAAAGAACCTTAGTAACAGGTTATTCTAATGTAAGGAACGTGGAAATAAAGACTCCAGCCACTATTGTTAAATGCATTTCCAGTGCCAGAGTGTCTGACATCAGATAAAATTTACAAGTGCTGGCTAATGCTAAATGTAGATTTTCTAAAATTGTTATTCATGTCTGCACTAATGATGTCTGGCTTCGCCAGTTGGAGATCACTATATATAATGTTAAAGAGGTGTGTGAACTTGAAAAAATGATGTCAGACACTGTAATATGCTCTGATCCCCTCCTTGCTCATCATGGTGGCGAGGTTTATAGTAGATTAGTGTCTCTGAATGGCTGGATGTCTGAGTGGTGTCATAGCATAGGATTTATATACAATTGGAAGAGTTTTTGGGGTAGACATGACCTGCTAAAGAGAGTTGGACTCCATCCCTCCAGGGAAGGTGCCTCTCTCCTCTCTGGTAATTTGGCTTTAGTCACTTGGTCAAACTTGAAAATAATAATAGAAGATAAGTATCGTATAAAGGTAGGGCTACTAAACATTAGATCTCTTTCATCAAAAGAACTAATTGTAAATGAAATTATTACAGATCATAGTTTGGATGTGCTCTATTTGACCGAAACCTGGCTCAAACCGGAATTAAATGAATCTACTGCACCAGGTTATTGTTATAAACATAAGCCTCGCCTGAAGGGTCGAGGAGGAGATGTTGCTGCAATTTACAGTGAAGTTTTTGGTGTTACTCAGAGGACAGGATATACATTTAAGTCTTTTGAACTAATAATGCTTAATGTGACACTGTCAGATACAATTAAAAAATCTCTGCCATCTTTTGCGCTTGCTACAGTATATAGATCACCCGGGCCCTATTCTGATTTCCTTGGTGAATTTGCAACTTTCAGATCTAGTAGTTATAAAATTACATATTGGGATTAACATTTATCGATATTCTAAATTCTCTTGGAGTCAGACAAAATGTGACAGGACCAACTCATCACCATAATCATACGCTAGATTAAATTCTGTCATATGGAGTTGATATTGATACTATAGAAATTCTGCTGCAGAACGATGAGGTTCTTGGACCAAAAACCAGTAAAAATAAGCCACTAAAATATAATTTGACTCTTGATGGATGCACTGTTGCAGCAGCCAAAGTGCTGACTAGAACCAAGAAATATGATCATATTAGCCCCATTTTATCGTCGTTATATTGGATATCTGTTAAATTTCATATTAATTTTAACATTTTATTAACTGGACAGCATGCATGAACTCCTCGGATGAATCTAGTCTTCTGAGCCAACTGGTCCATCAGTAAAAATTAACTTGTAATTGATATAGGAGATACGGGTTACAGGTGAAAAGTGGCAAGCCAGCCAGGAGAAAGATTGGCCTGCAACAGTAGTGACTGTTTAGAAAAGCTGAGGAGTCCAACCGAATAGAAGATCACAACAAACATAGTGTTGATAACATGGATGTCATAAACAGAGAATGTGTAAACATCTCAAATGCCGTGATAGTTGGTGGCTTAACATTGACTGAAACAGATCAAGACTTAGAGTCATGACTGTTGAGATATGGTAGTATTAGTCGTAACTTTCTCATTGACGACTCAAACTCCGAATTCCATCATCATGTTATCATAGAGTTTACCTATAGCTCTGCTATGAAAGCACTGAAACCCCTGCTGCCCTTAACAATGGTCAGTACGTCAAACCCAGATACCACTTTTATAGTGCGTGCCTTAGGCTGCGTCTACCCTCATGTAGCTAGTGACAGTGCTACTAAGGAGTATTTGAAAGAATTGCAAACTATTGCTAATGCTAGTGGAAAATCGGTTCAAGAAGTACTCCAGGAGGAGTTAATGAAGATGAAATCCACCAGCTCTCTCGCTGAGCCCTTACCTGCTTCGGGTGAAAGACTTGAATGTCCAAATGTAGCAGATTCTCAAACACGTGATCGCAGCACAACCAGCTCACTGAATGGACAGTTGTCTCCAGCCAAATCACAGAGAGTGGCCGTAGAACAGTAGCCCCTCCCTCATCAGAAAATTATGCATTACACAGAATTGAATCCAAGAAATCACAAAACCTGTCCAAGGAAAAATCTAGTAGTAGAACTAGCAATCCCACAGTTACTGTGTTACTCCATCCAGCACTTACAATGGACATGATTGATCCCCCAGAGTTCAAAAAGTTGTAGTTGAGCACATTGTCAGAACAACTGACACTACTTTGTCACACCATGCCTCTTTTCATCTCAGGTCTTTCTCTGGAAAAATTCCTAGACCAGACTTCTACACTTGGCGAGCGAGTGTTATATTTCTGTTGGACGATCCTTCTATTTCAGAATTGTCTCGCAGAAGAAAAATCCTTGATAGTCTGCTCCCTCCTGCAGCTGATGTCATTAAAAACGTAAGCCCCCAGTCTTCACCCTTAGTGTATCTGGAGTTGTTGGAGTCTGTTTACGGATCGGTAGAGAATGGGGAAGTGCTGCTAGCAAAATGTATGACCATGCTACAGAACCAAGGAGAGAAGCCCTCCAGTTATTTGCACCGGTTACAAGTTATGATGAGTGCAACTGTAAGGAGAGGCAGCATTGCAGAAAGTGAGCTAAATCATTGTCTGATAAAACAATTCTGCTGTGGATGCTGGGATAATGGCTTAATTGCTAGCCTTCAGCTAGAAAAGAAAAAGACCAACCCACCTTCCTTTGCGGAGCTAGTAGTGTCCATTCGCACAGAGGAAGACCGGCAAGCTTCAAAAGAAGACCGAATGAGAAGCCATTTTGGATTGAATAAACAGAGCAATGCCCCCAAATTGCGAACTGCTACCCATCAACTGTCAGCATATTCCCATGGTGTAGTTGGCGGAGCAGCTGAAGAGGTTGAAATCATGAGGGCACAAATATCTGAAATTCATGCTCAGGTTGCTGCTATGTAAACCTCGACTTACCAGAAGTGCCAGTCTGATTGTTCCAAAAATGCAGATGTAACCCAGTTAAAGAAAGAGCTAATATAACTACAAGCACAAGTAGAGGCTATGAAAACAGCTATTTCTGGTAAAGCGCCAAAAGAAAACCCAGCAGCTATGGAAATAGCTGGATTGATGAAGCAAGTAGCAGAACTAAAGGCTCAGTTGACGGTCCCTGAAATACCGCAACATCGGTCAGGGAAAACAGTTACTTCCAAAAGCTCCTCAGCAAAATTCCAGCATAGGCAAACTGGGAAAGATGAGAACAAACAGCTTAGAAGTGGTTCAGTGCCATTCACTCATCCTCATCCTGGATACAGTTTCAGGTGTGGGGAGGACGGACACCTCGCTATCAATTGTGAAAATTACCCCAACCCTTCTAGGGTAGATGATAAGAAACGCCAGTTGAGAGAAAGACAAGTCCAGTGGGATCTAAATAACCAAGCAGCTACATCTCAGTTAAACTGCAGACAGCCTCTGTAGCAGGGCATATGGAGACTGAGGCAAAACATCAATGCCCTAAAAGGAAATTGCCAAAAGGACTAATTGGAATGAATTGTACTGCCCAAATCTATGTTGATGATATCAAAGTGAACTGCCTCTTAGACACCGGTTCCCAGGTGACCACCATTCCATTGTCATTCTACAAAAATAACTTGTCCAATCACCCCATGAAACCACTGGGAGCTTTGCTGGAAGTAGAGGGAGCAAACGGACAATCAGTGCCTTACCTTGGTTATGTAGAGTTAACTTTAATGTTTCCCAAAGAATTCCTGGGAACAGTCGCTGAAATTACCACGTTAGCACTGGTGGTCCCAGATTTGATAAATGTGCCTCAAGTACTCATAGGTACAAATACCTTGGATGCACTTTACTCCAGCTACTCACAAAAAGAGACTGTCAGCCCCAGTCCAGCTTCCCATGGATATAGAGCTGTACTAAAGATATTTGATGTGAGGCACAGACAACCATGCACTGAAACTCTTGGATGTGTAACATTAAAAGGGGCAGTCCCTGAAACTGTGCCAGCAAGAAGCACTGCAGTTCTTGATGGAGTTGTTTGCCTGAGCTGCCTTCCAGCAGAAAAACTGACTATTATAAGTCCTCCCACAATGTCTCCCTTGCCAGGGGGGTTATTAGTAGCTAGCGGGTTGCACACCTTACCTGTGAAACATTCCTTCTCCTTGCCTGTAGTAGTCAAGAATGAAACTTAGACCAATATAGTCATCCCTCCCAAGACAAGTAATAGACAAGCCAGTAGCACGTGATTCCTCTGAAACACATGAAAAGCCTGGTAGTTATCAGATAATTTTTTATTTTGGAGACTCCCCGTTGCCATCCGAATGGAAAAACCGCATATAGGCCTTGTTAAACTCTATGCCTGAGATTTTTGCTTTGAATGACATGGATTATGGCCACACTGATAAGGTGAAGCACCGAATTAAACTGAGTGTTGAGACTCCCTTTAAGCATAGAGCTCGGCCCATCCACCCACAAAATATTAATGCCATCATGAAACACTTACAGGAGTTGTTAGCAGCCGGAATTATACGTGAGTCTGAGTCCCCGTTTGCGTCCCCCATTGAGGTAGTCAGGAAGAAAGACAACTCAGTATGACTTTGTATTGATTATAGGAAGCTTAACTCTCAGACCATATGGGACGCTTACACACTCCCAAACCAAGAGGAAGTGTTTTCTGTGTTAACCGGGTCAAAGTGGTTTTCCGTTCTCGATTTGAAGTCGATATACCAGATTGAAATGGATGAAGCGGACAAGCAGAAGAGAGCTTTTGTATGTCCTCTCGGGTTTTGGTAGTTCAACCGTATGCCGCAAGGAATCACCAATGCACCTAGCACATTTCAGCGGCTTATGAAGAGCTGTATGGGTGATTTGAATAGAAAAGTCTTGGTCTTTATAGATGATCTTATCATCTTCTCCGGAACCCTTGAAAACATGATTAATACAGGTCCTGAACCGCCAGAAAAAATATGGGTTGAAACTCTCACCCAAGAAATGCAAATTCTTTCAAACATCCATGAGCTATTTGGGCCACATTGTCTCCCAGCACGGCGTAGAAACAGACCCATAAAAAATTGAAGCTATTAAAACCTGACCAAGGCCCCAGAACCTTTGGGAACTAAAGTCCTTCTTAGGATTTGCAAGATATTACCGAAGATTTGTTAAAGACATCTCCAAGATTGCCAAACCGCTCAACAATCTTACAGCTGGCTATCCTCCAGTTCAAAAGGGAAGAAGAAAAGACAAAGATAACGGATAACTGAATCCTAAAGAACCTATGGTTGACAGATGGACTACATCATGTCAACAGGCGTTTGACAGCATTGTGGAAAAGATAACATCTGCTCCTGTGTTAGGGTACGCCGATCCTAGTCTGCCTTACATATTGCATACAGATGCTTGTACTACAGTTCTTGGTGCAGCTTTGTATCCCAAATCAAAAATCATCACTCTAGCCCCACAAGCCACCTTGCAATGTCTGCTCTCTTCTGAAAGGTCTACACAAACCTCATGAAGTTCTGATGCTCAGCATGTCACGCCAACGTACAGCTATTTTCAGTCATACAAGTACTGCTCCTAACTACATGAATGGGGAAATAGAAACATCCTCAAAAGACTTTGGCAAGCATCAAATTCAAGAACATTTTATCGCCAACAAGTCCTAACAAAATTGCAAATCAAAATGTTGCTTCATTTGTTCCATTTCTCATGTAGCGCTCATAGTCATCTGCATCTATTGCTTTCTTTAAATGCAAATTGAATGTGTATTGAAGTTTCCTTGGAAAAACTTACCATGTCACATTCTTCACGGGGGCTAACCTACTTGACCACAAAACTCACATATGATACAGGATGACTACCTCGTGAGACTCCTTGGACATTGTCTTTCTGACTATTGGAAGGTGTTAATGGCCCATGGCCCACTCCAAAAGGAAACAAACAAGAGTGGTTTGGTACCTCTGGGACTCATAGCTGGAAGGGAATTAGCTCAAATGGTAGAGCGCTCGCTTAGCATGCGAGAGGTAGCGGGATCGATGCCCGCATTCTCCATTGAGGAACTTCACCTTTTAGCAACTGTTCTCTAATCTAAGACCAGGTCATCACAATTTGAATGTGATAGACCTGGCCAGCAGAGTTGGTACACTTTCACTTCAGTAGATTCGGAGGCTCGCAGCTTTTCCAAAGTCCTTCTGATTGGGTCCTTTGCACCTTTTGGCACAAAAGTCACAGAAGGTCCCGCCGAGATTTTAACTGGTATCGCTGGATTCAGAGGCCAGAGTGCTAACCTTCATTCCTCATGGATTTACATGAGGCTACCCTGCAAATGAGAGCTTAGCAGAAGAGAGATTCAGAACAAAAGTCTGCTGTACGTGGGCCTGGCATGCAGCAATACTCCACGAGGGAACTTTCTCTTTTTAGTGTTCTTCACTAATTTTACAGACCTGGGCATCAAATTATGTTTTTCATTCATTATATTACATTACTTTTATTCATTTGGCAGATGCTTTTATCCAAAGCGGCTTATAATAGAGGAATGGTACAGCATAAGCGATTCATCTTAAGGAGGCAATAATACGAAAAGTGCTGCATTCCAAATTTTCAATTGTATCAGAACAATACTATCCAAGACAGATTAGAGTGCAACAAGAACAATATATGTAGATATTTTTTATATAAGCGCATGGTGAAGTGCTCATGGACCTGGCAAGCAGAGTATTGCAGCATGCAACACCCATGTACAGCTTTTTTCAGTCATGCAATTATAGCTCCTATCTATGTGAATGGGGAAATAGAGAAATCTTCAAAAGTCTTGGGCAAGAATGCAGTTCAACAACATGTGAAATCCCCAATAAATCCTAACAAAAAATGCAAATTTTTTTTTTCATTTGTTCCATTTCTCATGTAGCGCTCAGACATGTTCATCTATTTCTTTCTCGAAACGCAAATTTAATTTGCAATGAAGTTTCCTTGGGAACAGTTACCATGTCACATTCTTCATGGGTGCTAAACTTCTTTACCACAAAACTCACTTTTGACACAGGGTATCGATCTGCATTCTCCTATTGATAGATCTCTGCCACTCGCAGCAGAGTACGAATGCTTTCATACAGGAGATTTGGAGGCTCACTGATTTTGAAAAGTACTTTTGATTGGGTCCTAAGAACCATTGGTGCAAAAGGTACGGAAGGTCCCACCGAGATTTGAACTCGGATCACTGGATTCAGAGTCCAGAGTGCTAACCATTACACCATGGAACCGACGTTTTGCAAAAAGCGCTCCCCTGGGTGTGGACAATGAACATGCTTTGTGGAAATTGGCAAGAGAAGGGCACATTTTAGGCCTCTTATGGGGACTTCAACAGCCAACCTCTGTTTTGGGCACAAAAGCCTAAGGAGGTTCTACCAGGAGTTGAACTCAGCTTGTTGGATTCAAAGCGCTAACCATTACACCACAGAACAGTGCTCTTTCACTGTTGAGAGTGTTATTGCTCTTTGGTAAGTAGTTTGAAGGAGGGCATGGGCAGCCAAGACAGATGGTAGCGTGAACAGAGTATTTAACCTGGGATGTTTAGATTTTCAGTCTATAGCTCCCTATTTCAGCTACATTGCCTCTTCCATCACGGATTTACAGGACATGACACTACACACGAGGTCTAGAGAGGTTCAGATCAAAACTCATCCTGGCCCGTACGGGGATCGAACCCACGACCTTGGCGTTATTAGCACCACGCTCTAACTAACTGAGCTAACCGGCCACGTCTTGCTTTTGTCTATGCACAGAAATTCTTGCTTGGTTGTAACGCTGACATTAAAACTTTGCACCCCATGGGATAAAGTTTGAAGATCGAAGGGCAAGAACAAACTATTCTTTGATTTGAACACGAGACACTTTCGCACCCAAATCAAAAATCATCACTCTAGCCCCACAAGCCACCTTGCAATGTCTGCTCTCTTCTGAAAGGTCTACACAAACCTCATGAAGTTCTGATGCTCAGCATGTCACGCCAACGTACAGCTATTTTCAGTCATACAAGTACTGCTCCTAACTACATGAATGGGGAAATAGAGACATCCTCAAAAGACTTTGGCAAGCATCAAATTCAAGAACATTTTATCGCCAACAAGTCCTAACAAAATTGCAAATCAAAATGTTGCTTCATTTGTTCCATTTCTCATGTAGCGTTCATAGTCATCTGCATCTATTGCTTTCTTTAAATGCAAATTGAATGTGTATTGAAGTTTCCTTGGAAAAACTTACCATGTCACATTCTTCACGGGGACTAACCTACTTGACCACAAAACTCACATATGATACAGGATGACTACCTCGTGAGACTCCTTGGACATTGTCTTTCTGACTATTGGAAGGTGTTAATGGCCCATGGCCCACTCCAAAAGGAAACAAACAAGAGTGGTTTGGTACCTCTGGGACTCATAGCTGGAGGGGAATTAGCTCAAATGGTAGAGCGCTCGCTTAGCATGCGAGAGGTAGCGGGATCGATGCCCGCATTCTCCATTGAGGAACTTCACCTTTTAGCAACTGTTCTCTAATCTAAGACCAGGTCATCACAATTTGAATGTGATAGACCTGGCCAGCAGAGTTGGTACACTTTCACTTCAGTAGATTCGGCGCCTCGCAGCTTTTCCAAAGTCCTTCTGATTGGGTCCTTTGCACCTTTTGGCACAAAAGTCACAGAAGGTCCCGCCGAGATTTTAACTGGTATCGCTGGATTCAGAGGCCAGAGTGCTAACCTTCATTCCTCATGGATTTACATGAGGCTACCCTGCAAATGAGAGCTTAGCAGAAGAGAGATTCAGAACAAAAGTCTGCTGTACGTGGGCCTGGCATGCAGCAATACTCCACGAGGGAACTTTCTCTTTTTAGTGTTCTTCACTAATTTTACAGACCTGGGCATCAAATTATGTTTTTCATTCATTATATTACATTACTTTTATTCATTTGGCAGATGCTTTTATCCAAAGCGGCTTATAATAGAGGAATGGTACAGCATAAGCGATTCATCTTAAGGAGGCAATAATACGAAAAGTGCTGCATTCCAAATTTTCAATTGTATCAGAACAATACTATCCAAGACAGATTAGAGTGCAACAAGAACAATATATGTAGATATTTTTTATATAAGCGCATGGTGAAGTGCTCATGGACCTGGCAAGCAGAGTATTGCAGCATGCAACACCCATGTACAGCTTTTTTCAGTCATGCAATTATAGCTCCTATCTATGTGAATGGGGAAATAGAGAAATCTTCAAAAGTCTTGGGCAAGAATGCAGTTCAACAACATGTGAAATCCCCAATAAATCCTAACAAAAAATGCAAATTTTTTTTTTCATTTGTTCCATTTCTCATGTAGCGCTCAGACATGTTCATCTATTTCTTTCTCGAAACGCAAATTTAATTTGCAATGAAGTTTCCTTGGGAACAGTTACCATGTCACATTCTTCATGGGTGCTAAACTTCTTTACCACAAAACTCACTTTTGACACAGGGTATCGATCTGCATTCTCCTATTGATAGATCTCTGCCACTCGCAGCAGAGTACGAATGCTTTCATACAGGAGATTTGGAGGCTCACTGATTTTGAAAAGTACTTTTGATTGGGTCCTAAGAACCATTGGTGCAAAAGGTACGGAAGGTCCCACCGAGATTTGAACTCGGATCACTGGATTCAGAGTCCAGAGTGCTAACCATTACACCATGGAACTGACGTTTTGCAAAAAGCGCTCCCCTGGGTGTGGACAATGAACATGCTTTGTGGAAATTGGCAAGAGAAGGGCACATTTTAGGCCTCTTATGGGGACTTCAACAGCCAACCTCTGTTTTTGGGCTCAAAAGCCTAAGGAGGTTCTACCAGGAGTTGAACTCAGCTTGTTGGATTCAAAGCCCAAAGTGCTAACCATTACACCATGGAACAGTGCTCTTTCACTGTTGAGAGTGTTATTGCTCTTTGGTAAGTAGTTTGAAGGAGGGCATGGGCAGCCAAGAGAGATGGTAGCCTGAACAGAGTATTTAACCTGGGATGTTTAGATTTTCAGTCTATAGCTCCCTATTTCAGCTACATTGCCTCTTCCATCATGGATTTACAGGACATGACACACGAGCTCTAGACAGGTTCAGATCAAAACTCATCCTGGCCCGTACGGGGATCGAACCCACGACCTTGGCGTTATTAGCACCACGCTCTAACCAACTGAGCTAACCGGCCATGTCTTGCTTTTGTCTATGCACAGAAATTCTTGCTTGGTTGTAACGCTGACATTAAAACTTTGCACCGCATGGGATAAAGTTTGAAGATCGAAGGGCAAGAACAAGCTATTCTTGGATTTGAACACGAGACACTTTCGCACCCAAATCAAAAATCATCACTCTAGCCCCACAAGCCACCTTGCAATGTCTGCTCTCTTCTGAAAGGTCTACACAAACCTCATGAAGTTCTGATGCTCAGCATGTCACGCCAACGTACAGCTATTTTCAGTCATACAAGTACTGCTCCTAACTACATGAATGGGGAAATAGAGACATCCTCAAAAGACTTTGGCAAGCATCAAATTCAAGAACATTTTATCGCCAACAAGTCCTAACAAAATTGCAAATCAAAATGTTGCTTCATTTGTTCCATTTCTCATGTAGCGCTCATAGTCATCTGCATCTATTGCTTTCTTTAAATGCAAATTGAATGTGTATTGAAGTTTCCTTGGAAAAACTTACCATGTCACATTCTTCACGGGGGCTAACCTACTTGACCACAAAACTCACATATGATACAGGATGACTACCTCGTGAGACTCCTTGGACATTGTCTTTCTGACTATTGGAAGGTGTTAATGGCCCATGGCCCACTCCAAAAGGAAACAAACAAGAGTGGTTTGGTACCTCTGGGACTCATAGCTGGAGGGGAATTAGCTCAAATGGTAGAGCGCTCGCTTAGCATGCGAGAGGTAGCGGGATCGATGCCCGCATTCTCCATTGAGGAACTTCACCTTTTAGCAACTGTTCTCTAATCTAAGACCAGGTCATCACAATTTGAATGTGATAGACCTGGCCAGCAGAGTTGGTACACTTTCACTTCAGTAGATTCGGAGGCTCGCAGCTTTTCCAAAGTCCTTCTGATTGGGTCCTTTGCACCTTTTGGCACAAAAGTCACAGAAGGTCCCGCCGAGATTTTAACTGGTATCGCTGGATTCAGAGGCCAGAGTGCTAACCTTCATTCCTCATGGATTTACATGAGGCTACCCTGCAAATGAGAGCTTAGCAGAAGAGAGATTCAGAACAAAAGTCTGCTGTACGTGGGCCTGGCATGCAGCAATACTCCACGAGGGAACTTTCTCTTTTTAGTGTTCTTCACTAATTTTACAGACCTGGGCATCAAATTATGTTTTTCATTCATTATATTACATTACTTTTATTCATTTGGCAGATGCTTTTATCCAAAGCGGCTTATAATAGAGGAATGGTACAGCATAAGCGATTCATCTTAAGGAGGCAATAATACGAAAAGTGCTGCATTCCAAATTTTCAATTGTATCAGAACAATACTATCCAAGACAGATTAGAGTGCAACAAGAACAATATATGTAGATATTTTTTATATAAGCGCATGGTGAAGTGCTCATGGACCTGGCAAGCAGAGTATTGCAGCATGCAACACCCATGTACAGCTTTTTTCAGTCATGCAATTATAGCTCCTATCTATGTGAATGGGGAAATAGAGAAATCTTCAAAAGTCTTGGGCAAGAATGCAGTTCAACAACATGTGAAATCCCCAATAAATCCTAACAAAAAATGCAAATTTTTTTTTTCATTTGTTCCATTTCTCATGTAGCGCTCAGACATGTTCATCTATTTCTTTCTCGAAACGCAAATTTAATTTGCAATGAAGTTTCCTTGGGAACAGTTACCATGTCACATTCTTCATGGGTGCTAAACTTCTTTACCACAAAACTCACTTTTGACACAGGGTATCGATCTGCATTCTCCTATTGATAGATCTCTGCCACTCGCAGCAGAGTACGAATGCTTTCATACAGGAGATTTGGAGGCTCACTGATTTTGAAAAGTACTTTTGATTGGGTCCTAAGAACCATTGGTGCAAAAAGTACGGAAGGTCCCACCGAGATTTGAAGTCGGATCACTGGATTCAGAGTCCAGAGTGCTAACCATTACACCATGGAACCGACATTTTGCAAAAAGCGCTCCCCTGGGTGTGGACAATGAACATGCTTTGTGGAAATTGGCAAGAGAAGGGCACATTTTAGGCCTCTTATGGGGACTTCAACAGCCAACCTCTGTTTTTGGGCACAAAAGCCTAAGGAGGTTCTACCAGGAGTTGAACTCAGCTTGTTGGATTCAAAGCCCAAAGTGCTAACCATTACACCATGGAACAGTGCTCTTTCACGGTTGAGAGTGTTATTGCTCTTTGGTAAGTAGTTTGAAGGAGGGCATGGGCAGCCAAGACAGATGGTAGCCTGAACAGAGTATTTAACCTGGGATGTTTAGATTTTCAGTCTATAGCTCCCTATTTCAGCTACATTGCCTCTTCCATCATGGATTTACAGGACATGACACACGAGCTCTAGACAGGTTCAGATCAAAACTCATCCTGGCCCGTACGGGGATCGAACCCGCAACCTTGGCGTTATTAGCACCACGCTCTAACCAACTGAGCTAACCGGCCACGTCTTGCTTTTGTCTATGCACAGAAATTCTTGCTTGGTTGTAACGCTGACATTAAAACTTTGCACCGCATGGGATAAAGTTTGAAGATCGAAGGGCAAGAACAAGCTATTCTTGGATTTGAACACGAGACACTTTCGCACCCAAATCAAAAATCATCACTCTAGCCCCACAAGCCACCTTGCAATGTCTGCTCTCTTCTGAAAGGTCTACACAAACCTCATGAAGTTCTGATGCTCAGCATGTCACGCCAACGTACAGCTATTTTCAGTCATACAAGTACTGCTCCTAACTACATGAATGGGGAAAGAGAGACATCCTCAAAAGACTTTGGCAAGCATCAAATTCAAGAACATTTTATCGCCAACAAGTCCTAACAAAATTGCAAATCAAAATGTTGCTTCATTTGTTCCATTTCTCATGTAGCGCTCATAGTCATCTGCATCTATTGCTTTCTTTAAATGCAAATTGAATGTGTATTGAAGTTTCCTTGGAAAAACTTACCATGTCACATTCTTCACGGGGGCTAACCTACTTGACCACAAAACTCACATATGATACAGGATGACTACCTCGTGAGACTCCTTGGACATTGTCTTTCTGACTATTGGAAGGTGTTAATGGCCCATGGCCCACTCCAAAAGGAAACAAACAAGAGTGGTTTGGTACCTCTGGGACTCATAGCTGGAGGGGAATTAGCTCAAATGGTAGAGCGCTCGCTTAGCATGCGAGAGGTAGCGGGATCGATGCCCGCATTCTCCATTGAGGAACTTCACCTTTTAGCAACTGTTCTCTAATCTAAGACCAGGTCATCACAATTTGAATGTGATAGACCTGGCCAGCAGAGTTGGTACACTTTCACTTCAGTAGATTCGGCGCCTCGCAGCTTTTCCAAAGTCCTTCTGATTGGGTCCTTTGCACCTTTTGGCACAAAAGTCACAGAAGGTCCCGCCGAGATTTTAACTGGTATCGCTGGATTCAGAGGCCAGAGTGCTAACCTTCATTCCTCATGGATTTACATGAGGCTACCCTGCAAATGAGAGCTTAGCAGAAGAGAGATTCAGAACAAAAGTCTGCTGTACGTGGGCCTGGCATGCAGCAATACTCCACGAGGGAACTTTCTCTTTTTAGTGTTCTTCACTAATTTTACAGACCTGGGCATCAAATTATGTTTTTCATTCATTATATTACATTACTTTTATTCATTTGGCAGATGCTTTTATCCAAAGCGGCTTATAATAGAGGAATGGTACAGCATAAGCGATTCATCTTAAGGAGGCAATAATACGAAAAGTGCTGCATTCCAAATTTTCAATTGTATCAGAACAATACTATCCAAGACAGATTAGAGTGCAACAAGAACAATATATGTAGATATTTTTTATATAAGCGCATGGTGAAGTGCTCATGGACCTGGCAAGCAGAGTATTGCAGCATGCAACACCCATGTACAGCTTTTTTCAGTCATGCAATTATAGCTCCTATCTATGTGAATGGGGAAATAGAGAAATCTTCAAAAGTCTTGGGCAAGAATGCAGTTCAACAACATGTGAAATCCCCAATAAATCCTAACAAAAAATGCAAATTTTTTTTTTCATTTGTTCCATTTCTCATGTAGCGCTCAGACATGTTCATCTATTTCTTTCTCGAAACGCAAATTTAATTTGCAATGAAGTTTCCTTGGGAACAGTTACCATGTCACATTCTTCATGGGTGCTAAACTTCTTTACCACAAAACTCACTTTTGACACAGGGTATCGATCTGCATTCTCCTATTGATAGATCTCTGCCACTCGCAGCAGAGTACGAATGCTTTCATACAGGAGATTTGGAGGCTCACTGATTTTGAAAAGTACTTTTGATTGGGTCCTAAGAACCATTGGTGCAAAAGGTACGGAAGGTCCCACCGAGATTTGAACTCGGATCACTGGATTCAGAGTCCAGAGCGCTAACCATTACACCATGGAACCGACGTTTTGCAAAAAGCGCTCCCCTGGGTGTGGACAATGAACATGCTTTGTGGAAATTGGCAAGAGAAGGGCACATTTTAGGCCTCTTATGGGGACTTCAACAGCCAACCTCTGTTTTTGGGCACAAAAGCCTAAGGAGGTTCTACCAGGAGTTGAACTCAGCTTGTTGGATTCAAAGCCCAAAGTGCTAACCATTACACCATGGAACAGTGCTCTTTCACTGTTGAGAGTGTTATTGCTCTTTGGTAAGTAGTTTGAAGGAGGGCATGGGCAGCCAAGACAGATGGTAGCCTGAACAGAGTACTTAACCTGGGATGTTTAGATTTTCAGTCTATAGCTCCCTATTTCAGCTACATTGCCTCTTCCATCATGGATTTACAGGACATGACACACGAGCTCTAGACAGGAACCCACAACCTTGGCGTTATTAGCACCATGCTCTAACCAACTGAGCTAACCGGCCACGTCTTGCTTTTGTCTATGCACAGAAATTCTTGCTTGGTTGTAACGCTGACATTAAAACTTTGCACCCCATGGGATAAAGTTTGAAGATCGAAGGGCAAGAACAAGCTATTCTTGGATTTGAACACGAGACACTTTCGCACCCAAATCAAAAATCATCACTCTAGCCCCACAAGCCACCTTGCAATGTCTGCTCTCTTCTGAAAGGTCTACACAAACCTCATGAAGTTCTGATGCTCAGCATGTCACGCCAACGTACAGCTATTTTCAGTCATACAAGTACTGCTCCTAACTACATGAATGGGGAAATAGAGACATCCTCAAAAGACTTTGGCAAGCATCAAATTCAAGAACATTTTATCGCCAACAAGTCCTAACAAAATTGCAAATCAAAATGTTGCTTCATTTGTTCCATTTCTCATGTAGCGCTCATAGTCATCTGCATCTATTGCTTTCTTTAAATGCAAATTGAATGTGTATTGAAGTTTCCTTGGAAAAACTTACCATGTCACATTCTTCACGGGGGCTAACCTACTTGACCACAAAACTCACATATGATACAGGATGACTACCTCGTGAGACTCCTTGGACATTGTCTTTCTGACTATTGGAAGGTGTTAATGGCCCATGGCCCACTCCAAAAGGAAACAAACAAGAGTGGTTTGGTACCTCTGGGACACATAGCTGGAGGGGAATTAGCTCAAATGGTAGAGCGCTCGCTCAGCATGCGAGAGGTAGCGGGATCGATGCCCGCATTCTCCATTGAGGAACTTCACCTTTTAGCAACTGTTCTCTAATCTAAGACCAGGTCATCACAATTTGAATGTGATAGACCTGGCCAGCAGAGTTGGTACACTTTCACTTCAGTAGATTCGGCGCCTCGCAGCTTTTCCAAAGTCCTTCTGATTGGGTCCTTTGCACCTTTTGGCACAAAAGTCACAGAAGGTCCCGCCGAGATTTTAACTGGTATCGCTGGATTCAGAGGCCAGAGTGCTAACCTTCATTCCTCATGGATTTACATGAGGCTACCCTGCAAATGAGAGCTTAGCAGAAGAGAGATTCAGAACAAAAGTCTGCTGTACGTGGGCCTGGCATGCAGCAATACTCCACGAGGGAACTTTCTCTTTTTAGTGTTCTTCACTAATTTTACAGACCTGGGCATCAAATTATGTTTTTCATTCATTATATTACATTACTTTTATTCATTTGGCAGATGCTTTTATCCAAAGCGGCTTATAATAGAGGAATGGTACAGCATAAGCGATTCATCTTAAGGAGGCAATAATACGAAAAGTGCTGCATTCCAAATTTTCAATTGTATCAGAACAATACTATCCAAGACAGATTAGAGTGCAACAAGAACAATATATGTAGATATTTTTTATATAAGCGCATGGTGAAGTGCTCATGGACCTGGCAAGCAGAGTATTGCAGCATGCAACACCCATGTACAGCTTTTTTCAGTCATGCAATTATAGCTCCTATCTATGTGAATGGGGAAATAGAGAAATCTTCAAAAGTCTTGGGCAAGAATGCAGTTCAACAACATGTGAAATCCCCAATAAATCCTAACAAAAAATGCAAATTTTTTTTTTTCATTTGTTCCATTTCTCATGTAGCGCTCAGACATGTTCATCTATTTCTTTCTCGAAACGCAAATTTAATTTGCAATGAAGTTTCCTTGGGAACAGTTACCATGTCACATTCTTCATGGGTGCTAAACTTCTTTACCACAAAACTCACTTTTGACACAGGGTATCGATCTGCATTCTCCTATTGATAGATCTCTGCCACTCGCAGCAGAGTACGAATGCTTTCATACAGGAGATTTGGAGGCTCACTGATTTTGAAAAGTACTTTTGATTGGGTCCTAAGAACCATTGGTGCAAAAGGTACGGAAGGTCCCACCGAGATTTGAAGTCGGATCACTGGATTCAGAGTCCAGAGTGCTAACCATTACACCATGGAACCGACGTTTTGCAAAAAGCGCTCCCCTGGGTGTGGACAATGAACATGCTTTGTGGAAATTGGCAAGAGAAGGGCACATTTTAGGCCTCTTATGGGGACTTCAACAGCCAACCTCTGTTTTTGGGCACAAAAGCCTAAGGAGGTTCTACCAGGAGTTGAACTCAGCTTGTTGGATTCAAAGCCCAAAGTGCTAACCATTACACCATGGAACAGTGCTCTTTCACTGTTGAGAGTGTTATTGCTCTTTGTTAAGTAGTTTGAAGGAGGGCATGGGCAGCCAAGACAGATGGTAGCCTGAACAGAGTAATTAACCTGGGATGTTTAGATTTTCAGTCTATAGCTCCCTATTTCAGCTACATTGCCTCTTCCATCATGGATTTACAGGACATGACACACGAGCTCTAGAGAGGTTCAGATCAAAACTCATCCTGGCCCGTACGGGGATCGAACCCGCGACCTTGGCGTTATTAGCACCACGCTCTAACCAACTGAGCTAACCGGCCACGTCTTGCTTTTGTCTATGCACAGAAATTCTTGCTTGGTTGTAACGCTGACATTAAAACTTTGCACCGCATGGGATAAAGTTTGAAGATCGAAGGGCAAGAACAAGCTATTCTTGGATTTGAACACGAGACACTTTCGCACCCAAATCAAAAATCATCACTCTAGCCCCACAAGCCACCTTGCAATGTCTGCTCTCTTCTGAAAGGTCTACACAAACCTCATGAAGTTCTGATGCTCAGCATGTCACGCCAACGTACAGCTATTTTCAGTCATACAAGTACTGCTCCTAACTACATGAATGGGGAAATAGAGACATCCTCAAAAGACTTTGGCAAGCATCAAATTCAAGAACATTTTATCGCCAACAAGTCCTAACAAAATTGCAAATCAAAATGTTGCTTCATTTGTTCCATTTCTCATGTAGCGCTCATAGTCATCTGCATCTATTGCTTTCTTTAAATGCAAATTGAATGTGTATTGAAGTTTCCTTGGAAAAACTTACCATGTCACATTCTTCACGGGGGCTAACCTACTTGACCACAAAACTCACATATGATACAGGATGACTACCTCGTGAGACTCCTTGGACATTGTCTTTCTGACTATTGGAAGGTGTTAATGGCCCATGGCCCACTCCAAAAGGAAACAAACAAGAGTGGTTTGGTACCTCTGGGACACATAGCTGGAGGGGAATTAGCTCAAATGGTAGAGCGCTCGCTCAGCATGCGAGAGGTAGCGGGATCGATGCCCGCGTTCTCCATTGAGGAACGTCACCTTTTAGCAACTGTTCTCTAATCTAAGACCAGGTCATCACAATTTGAATGTGATAGACCTGGCCAGCAGAGTTGGTACACTTTCACTTCAGTAGATTCGGAGGCTCGCAGCTTTTCCAAAGTCCTTCTGATTGGGTCCTTTGCACCTTTTGGCACAAAAGTCACAGAAGGTCCCGCCGAGATTTTAACTGGTATCGCTGGATTCAGAGGCCAGAGTGCTAACCTTCATTCCTCATGGATTTACATGAGGCTACCCTGCAAATGAGAGCTTAGCAGAAGAGAGATTCAGAACAAAAGTCTGCTGTACGTGGGCCTGGCATGCAGCAATACTCCACGAGGGAACTTTCTCTTTTTAGTGTTCTTCACTAATTTTACAGACCTGGGCATCAAATTATGTTTTTCATTCATTATATTACATTACTTTTATTCATTTGGCAGATGATTTTATCCAAAGCGGCTTATAATAGAGGAATGGTACAGCATAAGCGATTCATCTTAAGGAGTCAATAATACGAAAAGTGCTGCATTCCAAATTTTCAATTGTATCAGAACAATACTATCCAAGACAGATTAGAGTGCAACAAGAACAATATATGTAGATATTTTTTATATAAGCGCATGGTGAAGTGCTCATGGACCTGGCAAGCAGAGTATTGCAGCATGCAACACCCATGTACAGCTTTTTTCAGTCATGCAATTATAGCTCCTATCTATGTGAATGGGGAAATAGAGAAATCTTCAAAAGTCTTGGGCAAGAATGCAGTTCAACAACATGTGAAATCCCCAATAAATCCTAACAAAAAATGCAAATTTTTTTTTTTTTCATTTGTTCCATTTCTCATGTAGCGCTCAGACATGTTCATCTATTTCTTTCACGAAACGCAAATTTAATTTGCAATGAAGTTTCCTTGGGAACAGTTACCATGTCACATTCTTCATGGGTGCTAAACTTCTTTACCACAAAACTCACTTTTGACACAGGGTATCGATCTGCATTCTCCTATTGATAGATCTCTGCCACTCGCAGCAGAGTACGAATGCTTTCATACAGGAGATTTGGAGGCTCACTGATTTTGAAAAGTACTTTTGATTGGGTCCTAAGAACCATTGGTGCAAAAGGTATGGAAGGTCCCACCGAGATTTGAACTCAGATCACTGGATTCAGAGTCCAGAGTGCTAACCATTACACCATGGAACCGACGTTTTGCAAAAAGCGCTCCCCTGGGTGTGGACAATGAACATGCTTTGTGGAAATTGGCAAGAGAAGGGCACATTTTAGGCCTCTTATGGGGACTTCAACAGCCAACCTCTGTTTTTGGGCACAAAAGCCTAAGGAGGTTCTACCAGGAGTTGAACTCAGCTTGTTGGATTCAAAGCCCAAAGTGCTAACCATTACACCACAGAACAGTGCTCTTTCACTGTTGAGAGTGTTATTGCTCTTTGGTAAGTAGTTTGAAGGAGGGCATGGGCAGCCAAGACAGATGGTAGCCAGAACAGAGTATTTAACCTGGGATGTTTAGATTTTCAGTCTATAGCTCCCTATTTCAGCTACATTGCCTCTTCCATCATGGGTTTACAGGACATGACACACGAGCTCTAGAGAGGTTCAGATCAAAACTCATCCTGGCCCGTACGGGGATCAAACCCGCGACCTTGGCGTTATTAGCACCACGCTCTAACCAACTGAGCTAACCGGCCACGTCTTGCTTTTGTCTTTGCACAGAAATTCTTGCTTGGTTGTAACGCTGACATTAAAACTTTGCACCGCATGGGATAAAGTTTGAAGATCGAAGGGCAAGAACAAGCTATTCTTGGATTTGAACACGAGACACTTTCGCACCCAAATCAAAAATCATCACTCTAGCCCCACAAGCCACCTTGCAATGTCTGCTCTCTTCTGAAAGGTCTACACAAACCTCATGAAGTTCTGATGCTCAGCATGTCACGCCAACGTACAGCTATTTTCAGTCATACAAGTACTGCTCCTAACTACATGAATGGGGAAATAGAGACATCCTCAAAAGACTTTGGCAAGCATCAAATTCAAGAACATTTTATCGCCAACAAGTCCTAACAAAATTGCAAATCAAAATGTTGCTTCATTTGTTCCATTTCTCATGTAGCGCTCATAGTCATCTGCATCTATTGCTTTCTTTAAATGCAAATTGAATGTGTATTGAAGTTTCCTTGGAAAAACTTACCATGTCACATTCTTCACGGGGGCTAACCTACTTGACCACAAAACTCACATATGATACAGGATGACTACCTCGTGAGACTCCTTGGACATTGTCTTTCTGACTATTGGAAGGTGTTAATGGCCCATGGCCCACTCCAAAAGGAAACAAACAAGAGTGGTTTGGTACCTCTGGGACTCATAGCTGGAGGGGAATTAGCTCAAATGGTAGAGCGCTTGCTCAGCATGCGAGAGGTAGCGGGATCGATGCCCGCACTCTCCATTGAGGAACTTCACCTTTTAGCAACTGTTCTCTAATCTAAGACCATGTCATCACAATTTGAATGTGATAGACCTGGCCAGCAGAGTTGGTACACTTTCACTTCAGTAGATTCGGAGGCTCGCAGCTTTTCCAAAGTCCTTCTGATTGGGTCCTTTGCACCTTTTGGCACAAAAGTCACAGAAGGTCCCGCCGAGATTTTAACTGGTATCGCTGGATTCAGAGGCCAGAGTGCTAACCTTCATTCCTCATGGCTTTACATGAGGCTACCCTGCAAATGAGAGCTTAGCAGAAGAGAGATTCAGAACAAAAGTCTGCTGTACGTGGGCCTGGCATGCAGCAATACTCCACGAGGGAACTTTCTCTTTTTAGTGTTCTTCACTAATTTTACAGACCTGGGCATCAAATTATGTTTTTCATTCATTATATTACATTACTTTTATTCATTTGGCAGATGCTTTTATCCAAAGCGGCTTATAATAGAGGAATGGTACAGCATAAGCGATTCATCTTAAGGAGGCAATAATACGAAAAGTGCTGCATTCCAAATTTTCAATTGTATCAGAACAATACTATCCAAGACAGATTAGAGTGCAACAAGAACAATATATGTAGATATTTTTTATATAAGCGCATGGTGAAGTGCTCATGGACCTGGCAAGCAGAGTATTGCAGCATGCAACACCCATGTACAGCTTTTTTCAGTCATGCAATTATAGCTCCTATCTATGTGAATGGGGAAATAGAGAAATCTTCAAAAGTCTTGGGCAAGAATGCAGTTCAACAACATGTGAAATCCCCAATAAATCCTAACAAAAAATGCAAATTTTTTTTTTCATTTGTTCCATTTCTCATGTAGCGCTCAGACATGTTCATCTATTTCTTTCTCGAAACGCAAATTTAATTTGCAATGAAGTTTCCTTGGGAACAGTTACCATGTCACATTCTTCATGGGTGCTAAACTTCTTTACCACAAAACTCACTTTTGACACAGGGTATCGATCTGCATTCTCCTATTGATAGATCTCTTCCACTCGCAGCAGAGTACGAATGCTTTCATACAGGAGATTTGGAGGCTCACTGATTTTGAAAAGTACTTTTGATTGGGTCCTAAGAACCATTGGTGCAAAAGGTATGGAAGGTCCCACCGAGATTTGAACTCAGATCACTGGATTCAGAGTCCAGAGTGCTAACCATTACACCATGGAACCGACGTTTTGCAAAAAGCGCTCCCCTGGGTGTGGACAATAAACATGCTTTGTGGAAATTGGCAAGAGAAGGGCACATTTTAGGCCTCTTATGGGGACTTCAAAAGCCAACCTCTGTTTTTGGGCACAAAAGCCTAAGGAGGTTCTACCAGGAGTTGAACTCAGCTTGTTGGATTCAAAGCGCTAACCATTACACCACAGAACAGTGCTCTTTCACTGTTGAGAGTGTTATTGCTCTTTGGTAAGTAGTTTGAAGGAGGGCATGGGCAGCCAAGACAGATGGTAGCGTGAACAGAGTATTTAACCTGGGATGTGTAGATTTTCAGTCTATAGCTCCTTATTTCAGCTACATTGCCTCTTCCATCACGGATTTACAGGACATGACACTACACATGAGCTCTAGAGAGGTTCAGATCAAAACTCATCCTGGCCCGTACGGTGATCGAACCCACGACCTTGGCGTTATTAGCACCACGCTCAAACTAACTGAGCTAACCGGCCACGTTTTGCTTTTGTCTATGCACAGAAATTCTTGCTTGGTTGTAACGCTGACATTAAAACTTTGCACCCCATGGGATAAAGTTTGAAGATCGAAGGGCAAGAACAAACTATTCTTTGATTTGAACACGAGACACTTTCGCACCCAAATCAAAAATCATCACTCTAGCCCCACAAGCCACCTTGCAATGTCTGCTCTCTTCTGAAAGGTCTACACAAACCTCATGAAGTTCTGATGCTCAGCATGTCACGCCAACGTACAGCTATTTTCAGTCATACAAGTACTGCTCCTAACTACATGAATGGGGAAATAGAGACATCCTCAAAAGACTTTGGCAAGCATCAAATTCAAGAACATTTTATCGCCAACAAGTCCTAACAAAATTGCAAATCAAAATGTTGCTTCATTTGTTCCATTTCTCATGTAGCGTTCATAGTCATCTGCATCTATTGCTTTCTTTAAATGCAAATTGAATGTGTATTGAAGTTTCCTTGGAAAAACTTACCATGTCACATTCTTCACGGGGGCTAACCTACTTGACCACAAAACTCACATATGATACAGGATGACTACCTCGTGAGACTCCTTGGACATTGTCTTTCTGACTATTGGAAGGTGTTAATGGCCCATGGCCCACTCCAAAAGGAAACAAACAAGAGTGGTTTGGTACCTCTGGGACTCATAGCTGGAGGGGAATTAGCTCAAATGGTAGAGCGCTCGCTTAGCATGCGAGAGGTAGCGGGATCGATGCCCGCATTCTCCATTGAGGAACTTCACCTTTTAGCAACTGTTCTCTAATCTAAGACCAGGTCATCACAATTTGAATGTGATAGACCTGGCCAGCAGAGTTGGTACACTTTCACTTCAGTAGATTCGGAGGCTCGCAGCTTTTCCAAAGTCCTTCTGATTGGGTCCTTTGCACCTTTTGGCACAAAAGTCACAGAAGGTCCCGCCGAGATTTTAACTGGTATCGCTGGATTCAGAGGCCAGAGTGCTAACCTTCATTCCTCATGGATTTACATGAGGCTACCCTGCAAATGAGAGCTTAGCAGAAGAGAGATTCAGAACAAAAGTCTGCTGTACGTGGGCCTGGCATGCAGCAATACTCCACGAGGGAACTTTCTCTTTTTAGTGTTCTTCACTAATTTTACAGACCTGGGCATCAAATTATGTTTTTCATTCATTATATTACATTACTTTTATTCATTTGGCAGATGCTTTTATCCAAAGCGGCTTATAATAGAGGAATGGTACAGCATAAGCGATTCATCTTAAGGAGGCAATAATACGAAAAGTGCTGCATTCCAAATTTTCAATTGTATCAGAACAATACTATCCAAGACAGATTAGAGTGCAACAAGAACAATATATGTAGATATTTTTTATATAAGCGCATGGTGAAGTGCTCATGGACCTGGCAAGCAGAGTATTGCAGCATGCAACACCCATGTACAGCTTTTTTCAGTCATGCAATTATAGCTCCTATCTATGTGAATGGGGAAATAGAGAAATCTTCAAAAGTCTTGGGCAAGAATGCAGTTCAACAACATGTGAAATCCCCAATAAATCCTAACAAAAAATGCAAATTTTTTTTTTCATTTGTTCCATTTCTCATGTAGCGCTCAGACATGTTCATCTATTTCTTTCTCGAAACGCAAATTTAATTTGCAATGAAGTTTCCTTGGGAACAGTTACCATGTCACATTCTTCATGGGTGCTAAACTTCTTTACCACAAAACTCACTTTTGACACAGGGTATCGATCTGCATTCTCCTATTGATAGATCTCTGCCACTCGCAGCAGAGTACGAATGCTTTCATACAGGAGATTTGGAGGCTCACTGATTTTGAAAAGTACTTTTGATTGGGTCCTAAGAACCATTGGTGCAAAAGGTACGGAAGGTCCCACCGAGATTTGAACTCGGATCACTGGATTCAGAGTCCAGAGTGCTAACCATTACACCATGGAACCGACGTTTTGCAAAAAGCGCTCCCCTGGGTGTGGACAATGAACATGCTTTGTGGAAATTGGCAAGAGAAGGGCACATTTTAGGCCTCTTATGGGGACTTCAACAGCCAACCTCTGTTTTTGGGCACAAAAGCCTAAGGAGGTTCTACCAGGAGTTGAACTCAGCTTGTTGGATTCAAAGCCCAAAGTGCTAACCATTACACCATGGAACAGTGCTCTTTCACTGTTGAGAGTGTTATTGCTCTTTGGTAAGTAGTTTGAAGGAGGGCATGGGCAGCCAAGACAGATGGTAGCCTGAACAGAGTAATTAACCTGGGATGTTTAGATTTTCAGTCTATAGCTCCCTATTTCAGCTACATTGCCTCTTCCATCATGGATTTACAGGACATGACACACGAGCTCTAGAGAGGTTCAGATCAAAACTCATCCTGGCCCGTACGGGGATCGAACCCGCGACCTTGGCGTTATTAGCACCACGCTCTAACCAACTGAGCTAACCGGCCACATCTTGCTTTTGTCTATGCACAGAAATTCTTGCTTGGTTGTAACGCTGACATTAAAACTTTGCACCGCATGGGATAAAGTTTGAAGATCGAAGGGCAAGAACAAGCTATTCTTGGATTTGAACACGAGACACTTTCGCACCCAAATCAAAAATCATCACTCTAGCCCCACAAGCCACCTTGCAATGTCTGCTCTCTTCTGAAAGGTCTACACAAACCTCATGAAGTTCTGATGCTCAGCATGTCACGCCAACGTACAGCTATTTTCAGTCATACAAGTACTGCTCCTAACTACATGAATGGGGAAATAGAGACATCCTCAAAAGACTTTGGCAAGCATCAAATTCAAGAACATTTTATCGCCAACAAGTCCTAACAAAATTGCAAATCAAAATGTTGCTTCATTTGTTCCATTTCTCATGTAGCGCTCATAGTCATCTGCATCTATTGCTTTCTTTAAATGCAAATTGAATGTGTATTGAAGTTTCCTTGGAAAAACTTACCATGTCACATTCTTCACGGGGGCTAACCTACTTGACCACAAAACTCACATATGATACAGGATGACTACCTCGTGAGACTCCTTGGACATTGTCTTTCTGACTATTGGAAGGTGTTAATGGCCCATGGCCCACTCCAAAAGGAAACAAACAAGAGTGGTTTGGTACCTCTGGGACACATAGCTGGAGGGGAATTAGCTCAAATGGTAGAGCGCTCGCTCAGCATGCGAGAGGTAGCGGGATCGATCCCCGCATTCTCCATTGAGGAACGTCACCTTTTAGCAACTGTTCTCTAATCTAAGACCAGGTCATCACAATTTGAATGTGATAGACCTGGCCAGCAGAGTTGGTACACTTTCACTTCAGTAGATTCGGAGGCTCGCAGCTTTTCCAAAGTCCTTCTGATTGGGTCCTTTGCACCTTTTGGCACAAAAGTCACAGAAGGTCCCGCCGAGATTTTAACTGGTATCGCTGGATTCAGAGGCCAGAGTGCTAACCTTCATTCCTCATGGATTTACATGAGGCTACCCTGCAAATGAGAGCTTAGCAGAAGAGAGATTCAGAACAAAAGTCTGCTGTACGTGGGCCTGGCATGCAGCAATACTCCACGAGGGAACTTTCTCTTTTTAGTGTTCTTCACTAATTTTACAGACCTGGGCATCAAATTATGTTTTTCATTCATTATATTACATTACTTTTATTCATTTGGCAGATGCTTTTATCCAAAGCGGCTTATAATAGAGGAATGGTACAGCATAAGCGATTCATCTTAAGGAGGCAATAATACGAAAAGTGCTGCATTCCAAATTTTCAATTGTATCAGAACAATACTATCCAAGACAGATTAGAGTGCAACAAGAACAATATATGTAGATATTTTTTATATAAGCGCATGGTGAAGTGCTCATGGACCTGGCAAGCAGAGTATTGCAGCATGCAACACCCATGTACAGCTTTTTTCAGTCATGCAATTATAGCTCCTATCTATGTGAATGGGGAAATAGAGAAATCTTCAAAAGTCTTGGGCAAGAATGCAGTTCAACAACATGTGAAATCCCCAATAAATCCTAACAAAAAATGCAAATTTTTTTTTTCATTTGTTCCATTTCTCATGTAGCGCTCAGACATGTTCATCTATTTCTTTCTCGAAACGCAAATTTAATTTGCAATGAAGTTTCCTTGGGAACAGTTACCATGTCACATTCTTCATGGGTGCTAAACTTCTTTACCACAAAACTCACTTTTGACACAGGGTATCGATCTGCATTCTCCTATTGATAGATCTCTTCCACTCGCAGCAGAGTACGAATGCTTTCATACAGGAGATTTGGAGGCTCACTGATTTTGAAAAGTACTTTTGATTGGGTCCTAAGAACCATTGGTGCAAAAGGTATGGAAGGTCCCACCGAGATTTGAACTCAGATCACTGGATTCAGAGTCCAGAGTGCTAACCATTACACCATGGAACCAACGTTTTGCAAAAAGCGCTCCCCTGGGTGTGGACAATAAACATGCTTTGTGGAAATTGGCAAGAGAAGGGCACATTTTAGGCCTCTTATGGGGACTTCAAAAGCCAACCTCTGTTTTTGGGCACAAAAGCCTAAGGAGGTTCTACCAGGAGTTGAACTCAGCTTGTTGGATTCAAAGCGCTAACCATTACACCACAGAACAGTGCTCTTTCACTGTTGAGAGTGTTATTGCTCTTTGGTAAGTAGTTTGAAGGAGGGCATGGGCAGCCAAGACAGATGGTAGCGTGAACAGAGTATTTAACCTGGGATGTTTAGATTTTCAGTCTATAGCTCCCTATTTCAGCTACATTGCCTTTTCCATCACGGATTTACAGGACATGACACTACACACGAGGTCTAGAGAGGTTCAGATCAAAACTCATCCTGGCCCGTACGGTGATCGAACCCACGACCTTGGCGTTATTAGCACCACGCTCAAACTAACTGAGCTAACCGGCCACGTTTTGCTTTTGTCTATGCACAGAAATTCTTGCTTGGTTGTAACGCTGACATTAAAACTTTGCACCCCATGGGATAAAGTTTGAAGATCGAAGGGCAAGAACAAACTATTCTTTGATTTGAACACGAGACACTTTCGCACCCAAATCAAAAATCATCACTCTAGCCCCACAAGCCACCTTGCAATGTCTGCTCTCTTCTGAAAGGTCTACACAAACCTCATGAAGTTCTGATGCTCAGCATGTCACGCCAACGTACAGCTATTTTCAGTCATACAAGTACTGCTCCTAACTACATGAATGGGGAAATAGAGACATCCTCAAAAGACTTTGGCAAGCATCAAATTCAAGAACATTTTATCGCCAACAAGTCCTAACAAAATTGCAAATCAAAATGTTGCTTCATTTGTTCCATTTCTCATGTAGCGTTCATAGTCATCTGCATCTATTGCTTTCTTTAAATGCAAATTGAATGTGTATTGAAGTTTCCTTGGAAAAACTTACCATGTCACATTCTTCACGGGGGCTAACCTACTTGACCACAAAACTCACATATGATACAGGATGACTACCTCGTGAGACTCCTTGGACATTGTCTTTCTGACTATTGGAAGGTGTTAATGGCCCATGGCCCACTCCAAAAGGAAACAAACAAGAGTGGTTTGGTACCTCTGGGACTCCTAGCTGGAGGGGAATTAGCTCAAATGGTAGAGCGCTCGCTTAGCATGCGAGAGGTAGCGGGATCGATGCCCGCATTCTCCATTGAGGAACTTCACCTTTTAGCAACTGTTCTCTAATCTAAGACCAGGTCATCACAATTTGAATGTGATAGACCTGGCCAGCAGAGTTGGTACACTTTCACTTCAGTAGATTCGGAGGCTCGCAGCTTTTCCAAAGTCCTTCTGATTGGGTCCTTTGCACCTTTTGGCACAAAAGTCACAGAAGGTCCCGCCGAGATTTTAACTGGTATCGCTGGATTCAGAGGCCAGAGTGCTAACCTTCATTCCTCATGGATTTACATGAGGCTACCCTGCAAATGAGAGCTTAGCAGAAGAGAGATTCAGAACAAAAGTCTGCTGTACGTGGGCCTGGCATGCAGCAATACTCCACGAGGGAACTTTCTCTTTTTAGTGTTCTTCACTAATTTTACAGACCTGGGCATCAAATTATGTTTTTCATTCATTATATTACATTACTTTTATTCATTTGGCAGATGCTTTTATCCAAAGCGGCTTATAATAGAGGAATGGTACAGCATAAGCGATTCATCTTAAGGAGGCAATAATACGAAAAGTGCTGCATTCCAAATTTTCAATTGTATCAGAACAATACTATCCAAGACAGATTAGAGTGCAACAAGAACAATATATGTAGATATTTTTTATATAAGCGCATGGTGAAGTGCTCATGGACCTGGCAAGCAGAGTATTGCAGCATGCAACACCCATGTACAGCTTTTTTCAGTCATGCAATTATAGCTCCTATCTATGTGAATGGGGAAATAGAGAAATCTTCAAAAGTCTTGGGCAAGAATGCAGTTCAACAACATGTGAAATCCCCAATAAATCCTAACAAAAAATGCAAATTTTTTTTTTTCATTTGTTCCATTTCTCATGTAGCGCTCAGACATGTTCATCTATTTCTTTCTCGAAACGCAAATTTAATTTGCAATGAAGTTTCCTTGGGAACAGTTACCATGTCACATTCTTCATGGGTGCTAAACTTCTTTACCACAAAACTCACTTTTGACACAGGGTATCGATCTGCATTCTCCTATTGATAGATCTCTGCCACTCGCAGCAGAGTACGAATGCTTTCATACAGGAGATTTGGAGGCTCACTGATTTTGAAAAGTACTTTTGATTGGGTCCTAAGAACCATTGGTGCAAAAGGTACGGAAGGTCCCACCGAGATTTGAACTCGGATCACTGGATTCAGAGTCCAGAGTGCTAACCATTACACCATGGAACCGACGTTTTGCAAAAAGCGCTCCCCTGGGTGTGGACAATGAACATGCTTTGTGGAAATTGGCAAGAGAAGGGCACATTTTAGGCCTCTTATGGGGACTTCAACAGCCAACCTCTGTTTTTGGGCACAAAAGCCTAAGGAGGTTCTACCAGGAGTTGAACTCAGCTTGTTGGATTCAAAGCCCAAAGTGCTAACCATTACACCATGGAACAGTGCTCTTTCACTGTTGAGAGTGTTATTGCTCTTTGGTAAGTAGTTTGAAGGAGGGCATGGGCAGCCAAGACAGATGGTAGCCTGAACAGAGTATTTAACCTGGGATGTTTAGATTTTCAGTCTATAGCTCCCTATTTCAGCTACATTGCCTCTTCCATCATGGATTTACAGGACATGACACACGAGCTCTAGACAGGTTCAGATCAAAACTCATCCTGGCCCGTACGGGGATCGAACCCTCGACCTTGGCGTTATTAGCACCACGCTCTAACCAACTGAGCTAACCGGCCACGTCTTGCTTTTGTCTATGCACAGAAATTCTTGCTTGGTTGTAACGCTGACATTAAAACTTTGCACCGCATGGGATAAAGTTTGAAGATCGAAGGGCAAGAACAAGCTATTCTTGGATTTGAACACGAGACACTTTCGCACCCAAATCAAAAATCATCACTCTAGCCCCACAAGCCACCTTGCAATGTCTGCTCTCTTCTGAAAGGTCTACACAAACCTCATGAAGTTCTGATGCTCAGCATGTCACGCCAACGTACAGCTATTTTCAGTCATACAAGTACTGCTCCTAACTACATGAATGGGGAAATAGAGACATCCTCAAAAGACTTTGGCAAGCATCAAATTCAAGAACATTTTATCGCCAACAAGTCCTAACAAAATTGCAAATCAAAATGTTGCTTCATTTGTTCCATTTCTCATGTAGCGCTCATAGTCATCTGCATCTATTGCTTTCTTTAAATGCAAATTGAATGTGTATTGAAGCTTCCTTGGAAAAACTTACCATGTCACATTCTTCACGGGGGCTAACCTACTTGACCACAAAACTCACATATGATACAGGATGACTACCTCGTGAGACTCCTTGGACATTGTCTTTCTGACTATTGGAAGGTGTTAATGGCCCATGGCCCACTCCAAAAGGAAACAAACAAGAGTGGTTTGGTACCTCTGGGACTCATAGCTGGAGGGGAATTAGCTCAAATGGTAGAGCGCTCGCTTAGCATGCGAGAGGTAGCGGGATCGATGCCCGCATTCTCCATTGAGGAACGTCACCTTTTAGCAACTGTTCTCTAATCTAAGACCAGGTCATCACAATTTGAATGTGATAGACCTGGCCAGCAGAGTTGGTACACTTTCACTTCAGTAGATTCGGAGGCTCGCAGCTTTTCCAAAGTCCTTCTGATTGGGTCCTTTGCACCTTTTGGCACAAAAGTCACAGAAGGTCCCGCCGAGATTTTAACTGGTATCGCTGGATTCAGAGGCCAGAGTGCTAACCTTCATTCCTCATGGATTTACATGAGGCTACCCTGCAAATGAGAGCTTAGCAGAAGAGAGATTCAGAACAAAAGTCTGCTGTACATGGGCCTGGCATGCAGCAATACTCCACGAGGGAACTTTCTCTTTTTAGTGTTCTTCACTAATTTTACAGACCTGGGCATCAAATTATGTTTTTCATTCATTATATTACATTACTTTTATTCATTTGGCAGATGCTTTTATCCAAAGCGGCTTATAATAGAGGAATGGTACAGCATAAGCGATTCATCTTAAGGAGGCAATAATACGAAAAGTGCTGCATTCCAAATTTTCAATTGTATCAGAACAATACTATCCAAGACAGATTAGAGTGCAACAAGAACAATATATGTAGATATTTTTTATATAAGCGCATGGTGAAGTGCTCATGGACCTGGCAAGCAGAGTATTGCAGCATGCAACACCCATGTACAGCTTTTTTCAGTCATGCAATTATAGCTCCTATCTATGTGAATGGGGAAATAGAGAAATCTTCAAAAGTCTTGGGCAAGAATGCAGTTCAACAACATGTGAAATCCCCAATAAATCCTAACAAAAAATGCAAATTTTTTTTTTTCATTTGTTCCATTTCTCATGTAGCGCTCAGACATGTTCATCTATTTCTTTCTCGAAACGCAAATTTAATTTGCAATGAAGTTTCCTTGGGAACAGTTACCATGTCACATTCTTCATGGGTGCTAAACTTCTTTACCACAAAACTCACTTTTGACACAGGGTATCGATCTGCATTCTCCTATTGATAGATCTCTGCCACTCGCAGCAGAGTACGAATGCTTTCATACAGGAGATTTGGAGGCTCACTGATTTTGAAAAGTACTTTTGATTGGGTCCTAAGAACCATTGGTGCAAAAGGTACGGAAGGTCCCACCGAGATTTGAACTCGGATCACTGGATTCAGAGTCCAGAGTGCTAACCATTACACCATGGAACTGACGTTTTGCAAAAAGCGCTCCCCTGGGTGTGGACAATGAACATGCTTTGTGGAAATTGGCAAGAGAAGGGCACATTTTAGGCCTCTTATGGGGACTTCAACAGCCAACCTCTGTTTTTGGGCACAAAAGCCTAAGGAGGTTCTACCAGGAGTTGAACTCAGCTTGTTGGATTCAAAGCCCAAAGTGCTAACCATTACACCATGGAACAGTGCTCTTTCACTGTTGAGAGTGTTATTGCTCTTTGGTAAGTAGTTTGAAGGAGGGCATGGGCAGCCAAGACAGATGGTAGCCTGAACAGAGTATTTAACCTGGGATGTTTAGATTTTCAGTCTATAGCTCCCTATTTCAGCTACATTGCCTCTTCCATCATGGATTTACAGGACATGACACACGAGCTCTAGAGAGGTTCAGATCAAAACTCATCCTGGCCCGTACGGGGATCGAACCCGCGACCTTGGCGTTATTAGCACCACGCTCTAACCAACTGAGCTAACCGGCCACGTCTTGCTTTTGTCTATGCACAGAAATTCTTGCTTGGTTGTAACGCTGACATTAAAACTTTGCACCGCATGGGATAAAGTTTAAAGATCGAAGGGCAAGAACAAGCTATTCTTGGATTTGAACACGAGACACTTTCGCACCCAAATCAAAAATCATCACTCTAGCCCCACAAGCCACCTTGCAATGTCTGCTCTCTTCTGAAAGGTCTACACAAACCTCATGAAGTTCTGATGCTCAGCATGTCACGCCAACGTACAGCTATTTTCAGTCATACAAGTACTGCTCCTAACTACATGAATGGGGAAATAGAGACATCCTCAAAAGACTTTGGCAAGCATCAAATTCAAGAACATTTTATCGCCAACAAGTCCTAACAAAATTGCAAATCAAAATGTTGCTTCATTTGTTCCATTTCTCATGTAGCGCTCATAGTCATCTGCATCTATTGCTTTCTTTAAATGCAAATTGAATGTGTATTGAAGTTTCCTTGGAAAAACTTACCATGTCACATTCTTCACGGGGGCTAACCTACTTGACCACAAAACTCACATATGATACAGGATGACTACCTCGTGAGACTCCTTGGACATTGTCTTTCTGACTATTGGAAGGTGTTAATGGCCCATGGCCCACTCCAAAAGGAAACAAACAAGAGTGGTTTGGTACCTCTGGGACACATAGCTGGAGGGGAATTAGCTCAAATGGTAGAGCGCTCGCTCAGCATGCGAGAGGTAGCGGGATCGATCCCCGCATTCTCCATTGAGGAACGTCACCTTTTAGCAACTGTTCTCTAATCTAAGACCAGGTCATCACAATTTGAATGTGATAGACCTGGCCAGCAGAGTTGGTACACTTTCACTTCAGTAGATTCGGAGGCTCGCAGCTTTTCCAAAGTCCTTCTGATTGGGTCCTTTGCACCTTTTGGCACAAAAGTCACAGAAGGTCCCGCCGAGATTTTAACTGGTATCGCTGGATTCAGAGGCCAGAGTGCTAACCTTCATTCCTCATGGATTTACATGAGGCTACCCTGCAAATGAGAGCTTAGCAGAAGAGAGATTCAGAACAAAAGTCTGCTGTACGTGGGCCTGGCATGCAGCAATACTCCACGAGGGAACTTTCTCTTTTTAGTGTTCTTCACTAATTTTACAGACCTGGGCATCAAATTATGTTTTTCATTCATTATATTACATTACTTTTTTTCATTTGGCAGATGCTTTTATCCAAAGCGGCTTATAATAGAGGAATGGTACAGCATAAGCGATTCATCTTAAGGAGGCAATAATACGAAAAGTGCTGCATTCCAAATTTTCAATTGTATCAGAACAATACTATCCAAGACAGATTAGAGTGCAACAAGAACAATATATGTAGATATTTTTTATATAAGCGCATGGTGAAGTGCTCATGGACCAAAAGGACTCAAGATGGCGCCGAGTATGGCTGCTGCGTTGCGAGCTCCGACACAACTTAGCAATGGTTTGTTTGTTTTGTTTACAATTCTTATGTTTTTTGTCTTGGATGTTGCCTGCCTTATTGTCTACGACAGACAAACACTTTTGGACATTGGCTCAGCGATCTCACACCGTAAACCGGACTTCACATTCCTCAATGCCGACCCGCTGTTTACAAACACGCAAGCGGAGCCCTTTGTCTGGGCAGCACGGCCGCGGAAACGCAGGAGGAAAAGGGGAAACAGAGCCGGCGTTCTCATCAGAGTACGACGCCGCGCAAATCGACCCCCGCTACCCACTATTCTACTGGCAAATGTTCAGTCTCTGGATAACAAGCTCTGCGAGCTGAAAGCGCGGATCTCTTTCCAACGAGAGACGAGGGACTGCTGCGTTATCTGCCTTACGGAAACTTGGATGTCTGCGGAGATTCCAGACTCAGCCATTGAACCCGCGGGGTTCTCCATGCTCCGAGCGGACAGAGCGAAAGACCTCTCAGGTAAAACTAGAGGAGGTGGTGTATGTTTTATGATCAACAAATCCTGGTGTGATCAGAGGAACATACATTCTATCAAGTCTTTCTGTTCTCCTGATCTGGAATTTCTTATGCTTCTGTGTCGACCATTCTGGCTACCGAGGGAATTCACAGCGGTCATTATCACTGCTGTGTACATCCCCCCACAAGCCGACACAGACCGGGCACTCAAGGAACTGTATGGGAGTATAAGTGAGCAGGAAACCGCGCACCCTGAGGCCGCGTTCATTGTGACCGGGGACTTTAATAAAGCCAGTTTAAAATCAGTCGCACCAAAATATCACCAGCACATTAGTTTCAACACACGAGGGGACCGGGTTTTGGACCATTGCTACTCTCCGTTCCGGGATGGCTACAAATCCCTCCCCCGCCCACCATTTGGCAAATCGGACCACTCTTCCATTCTGCTTCTGCCCGCTTACAGGCAGAAACTGAAACAGGAAGCACCCACCCTCAGAACGATCCAGTGCTGGTCGGACCAATCAGACTCTACGCTACAAGACTGTTTTGATCGCACGGACTGGGAGATGTTCCGGTCCGCCTCTGATGACGACATCGAGCTTTACGCTGATAGCGTAATGTGCTTCATCAGAACGTGTGTAGAGGAAGTGATTCCGACCAGAACTGTGCGAATCTATCCGAATCAGAAGCCGTGGATCAACAGCGATGTTCGCGCAGCACTTAATGTGCGGACCTCCGCTTTTAATTCCGGGAACGCGGAGGAGCATAAACAAGCCAGTTATGCCCTCCGAAAAACTATCAAAACAGCAAAACGCCAGTACAGGAGTAAGATTGAAGGACAGTTTAACACCACCAACTCTAGAAGCATGTGGCAGGGAATTAACATCATCACGGACTTTAAAGGGAATAAAAACTCCGCCATGAACACCGCTGCCTCTCTACCGGATGAGCTAAATACTTTTTATGCTCGCTTCGAGGGAAATAACACCGCCCTCGCGGAGAGAGCTCTCACGGCCGAAGCTACAGAGGTTAGTTCACTCTCCGTCTCTGTAGCGGATGTAACCCGATCATTCCGACGGGTGAATATCCGCAAAGCCGCGGGTCCAGACGGCATTCCGGGCCGCGTCATCAGAGCGTGCGCGAACCAGCTGGCTGGTGTTTTTACGGACATTTTCAACCTTTCCCTCTCTTTGTCTGTAGTCCCCACATGCTTTAAAACATCCACCATTGTGCCTGTTCCAAAACAATCAAAAATAACTTGTTTAAATGACTGGCGTCCTGTTGCTCTGACCCCCATCATCAGCAAATGTTTTGAGAGACTAATCAGAGATTACATCTGCTCTGTATTACCACTCAATCTTGACCCGCTGCAGTTTGCTTACCGTAACAACCGCTCCACTGATGATGCCATTGCATCTACAATACACACTGCTCTCTCCCACCTGGAAAAAAAGAACACTTATGTGAGAATGCTGTTTGTAGACTACAGCTCAGCATTCAACACCATAGTGCCCTCCAAGCTAGATGAGAAACTCCGGGCTCTGGGCTTAAACAGCTCGCTGTGCAGCTGGATCCTGGACTTCCTGTCAAGCAGACGCCAGGTGGTTAGAATAGGCAGCAACATCTCCTCATCACTGACCCTCAACACTGGAGCCCCACAGGGCTGTGTTCTCAGCCCACTACTGTATTCCTTGTACACACATGACTGTGTGGCAACACATAGCTCCAATGCCATCATTAAGTTTGCTGATGACACGACGGTGGTAGGTCTGATCACTGACAATGATGAAACAGCCTACAGAGAGGAGGTGCACACTCTGACACACTGGTGTCAGGAGCACAACCTCTCCCTCAACGTCAGTAAGACAAAGGAGCTTGTGGTGGACTTCAGGAGAAAAGACAGAGAACACAGTCCAATCACCATCAATGGAGCACCAGTGGAGAGAGTCAGCAGCTTCAAGTTCCTGGGTGTCCACATCACTGAGGAACTCACATGGTCCGTCCACACTGAAGTCGTTGTGAAGAAGGCTCATCAGCGCCTTTTCTTCCTGAGACGGCTGAGGAAGTTTGGAATGAACCGCCACATCCTCACACGGTTCTACACCTGCACTGTGGAGAGCATCCTGACTGGCTGTATCTCCGCCTGGTACGGCAATAGCACTGCCCACAATCGCAAAGCACTGCAAAGGGTGGTGCGAACTGCCAAACACATCATCGGAGGTGAGCTTCCCTCCCTCCAGGAAATATATACAAGGCGGTGTGTGAAAAAAGCTCGGAGGATCATCAGAGACTCCAGCCACCCGAGCCATGGGCTGTTCTCACTGCTACCATCAGGTAGGCGGTATCGCAGCACCAGGACCCGCACCAGCCGACTCCATGATAGCTTCTTCCCCCAAGCAATCAGACTTCTGAACTCTTGATCTCCCACGATCAAAATACATCATCCCTGCACTTTATTACTCTTTTATCTCACACCGGACTGTCATAAATTATATTACTGTCATTATATTATGTCTCTCTTAACAACTTACTATCAACCGACAGCCTGAATGTCAATACAGTACAATACTGTACATTCTATATATATACTTTTTTCATATATATTTTAATTTTTATTGAATAATGTGTATCTATATAGTATCTATATAGTAAAAAACAAAAAAAAACAAAAAACAAAAACAGCATATTGTATACTGTGCAATGTATGTTATTATTGTATATTGTTGAGTGTAATTGTGTATAACAGATGTTTAAATTGTGTTGTGTTAATTTGATGTTTTAAGTTGTGTAATTATGTATAACAGATGTTTAAATTGTGTTGTGTTAATTTGATGTTTTAAGTCGAGTTTAATTATGTATAACAGATGTTTAAATTGTGTTGTGTTAATTTGATGTTTATTGTAGATTGGCGTATGTCTCATCACTGTCACGACTGCTATGTTGATCGGAACTGCACCCAAGAATTTCACACACCATTGCACTTGTGTATATGGCTGTGTGACAATAAAGTGATTTGATTTTGATTTTTGAAGCAGAGTATTGCAGCATGCAAGACCCATGTACAGCTTTTTTCAGTCATGCAATTATAGCTCCTATCTATGTGAATGGGGAAATAGAGAAATCTTCAAAAGTCTTGGGCAAGAATGCAGTTCAACAACATGTGAAATCCCCAATAAATCCTAACAAAAAATGCAAATTTTTTTTTTCATTTGTTCCATTTCTCATGTAGCGCTCAGACATGTTCATCTATTTCTTTCTCGAAACGCAAATTTAATTTGCAATGAAGTTTCCTTGGGAACAGTTACCATGTCACATTCTTCATGGGTGCTAAACTTCTTTACCACAAAACTCACTTTTGACACAGGGTATCGATCTGCATTCTCCTGTTGATAGATCTCTGCCACTCGCAGCAGAGTACGAATGCTTTCATACAGGAGATTTGGAGGCTCACTGATTTTGAAAAGTACTTTTGATTGGGTCCTAAGAACCATTGGTGCAAAAGGTACGGAAGGTCCCACCGAGATTTGAACTCGGATCACTGGATTCAGAGTTCAAAGTGCTAACCATTACACCATGGAACCGACGTTTTGCAAAAAACGCTCCCCTGGGTGTGGACAATGAACATGCTTTGTGGAAATTGGCAAGAGAAGGGCACATTTTAGGCCTCTTATGGGAACTTCAACAGCCAACCTCTGTTTTTGGGCACAAAAGCCTAAGGAGGTTCTACCAGGAGTTGAACTCAGCTTGTTGGATTCAAAGCGCTAACCATTACACCACAGAACAGTGCTCTTTCACTGTTGTGAGTGTTATTGCTCTTTGGTAAGTAGTTTGAAGGAGGGCATGGGCAGCCAAGACAGATGGTAGCCTGAACAGAGTATTTAACCTGGGATGTTTAGATTTTCAGTCTATAGCTCCCTATTTCAGCTACATTGCCTCTTCCATCATGGATTTACAAGACATGACACTACACATGAGCTCTAGAGAGGTTCAGATCAAAACTCATCCTGGCCCGTACGGGGATCGAACCCGCAACCTTGGCGTTATTAGCACCATGCTCTAACCAACTGAGCTAACCGGCCACGTCTTGCTTTTGTCTATGCACAGAAATTCTTGCTTGGTTGTAACGCTGACATTAAAACTTTGCACCGCATGGGATAAAGTTTGAAGATCGAAGGGCAAGAACAAGCTATTCTTGGATTTGAACACGAGACACTTTCGCACCCAAATCAAAAATCATCACTCTAGCCCCACAAGCCACCTTGCAATGTCTGCTCTCTTCTGAAAGGTCTACACAAACCTCATGAAGTTCTGATGCTCAGCATGTCACGCCAACGTACAGCTATTTTCAGTCATACAAGTACTGCTCCTAACTACATGAATGGGGAAATAGAGACATCCTCAAAAGACTTTGGCAAGCATCAAATTCAAGAACATTTTATCGCCAACAAGTCCTAACAAAATTGCAAATCAAAATGTTGCTTCATTTGTTCCATTTCTCATGTAGCGCTCATAGTCATCTGCATCTATTGCTTTCTTTAAATGCAAATTGAATGTGTATTGAAGTTTCCTTGGAAAAACTTACCATGTCACATTCTTCACGGGGGCTAACCTACTTGACCACAAAACTCACATATGATACAGGATGACTACCTCGTGAGACTCCTTGGACATTGTCTTTCTGACTATTGGAAGGTGTTAATGGCCCATGGCCCACTCCAAAAGGAAACAAACAAGAGTGGTTTGGTACCTCTGGGACACATAGCTGGAGGGGAATTAGCTCAAATGGTAGAGCGCTCGCTCAGCATGCGAGAGGTAGCGGGATCGATCCCCGCATTCTCCATTGAGGAACGTCACCTTTTAGCAACTGTTCTCTAATCTAAGACCAGGTCATCACAATTTGAATGTGATAGACCTGGCCAGCAGAGTTGGTACACTTTCACTTCAGTAGATTCGGAGGCTCGCAGCTTTTCCAAAGTCCTTCTGATTGGGTCCTTTGCACCTTTTGGCACAAAAGTCACAGAAGGTCCCGCCGAGATTTTAACTGGTATCGCTGGATTCAGAGGCCAGAGTGCTAACCTTCATTCCTCATGGATTTACATGAGGCTACCCTGCAAATGAGAGCTTAGCAGAAGAGAGATTCAGAACAAAAGTCTGCTGTACGTGGGCCTGGCATGCAGCAATACTCCACGAGGGAACTTTCTCTTTTTAGTGTTCTTCACTAATTTTACAGACCTGGGCATCAAATTATGTTTTTCATTCATTATATTACATTACTTTTATTCATTTGGCAGATGCTTTTATCCAAAGCGGCTTATAATAGAGGAATGGTACAGCATAAGCGATTCATCTTAAGGAGGCAATAATACGAAAAGTGCTGCATTCCAAATTTTCAATTGTATCAGAACAATACTATCCAAGACAGATTAGAGTGCAACAAGAACAATATATGTAGATATTTTTTATATAAGCGCATGGTGAAGTGCTCATGGACCTGGCAAGCAGAGTATTGCAGCATGCAACACCCATGTACAGCTTTTTTCAGTCATGCAATTATAGCTCCTATCTATGTGAATGGGGAAATAGAGAAATCTTCAAAAGTCTTGGGCAAGAATGCAGTTCAACAACATGTGAAATCCCCAATAAATCCTAACAAAAAATGCAAATTTTTTTTTTCATTTGTTCCATTTCTCATGTAGCGCTCAGACATGTTCATCTATTTCTTTCTCGAAACGCAAATTTAATTTGCAATGAAGTTTCCTTGGGAACAGTTACCATGTCACATTCTTCATGGGTGCTAAACTTCTTTACCACAAAACTCACTTTTGACACAGGGTATCGATCTGCATTCTCCTATTGATAGATCTCTGCCACTCGCAGCAGAGTACGAATGCTTTCATACAGGAGATTTGGAGGCTCACTGATTTTGAAAAGTACTTTTGATTGGGTCCTAAGAACCATTGGTGCAAAAGGTACGGAAGGTCCCACCGAGATTTGAACTCGGATCACTGGATTCAGAGTCCAGAGTGCTAACCATTACACCATGGAACCGACGTTTTGCAAAAAGCGCTCCCCTGGGTGTGGACAATGAACATGCTTTGTGGAAATTGGCAAGAGAAGGGCACATTTTAGGCCTCTTATGGGGACTTCAACAGCCAACCTCTGTTTTTGGGCACAAAAGCCTAAGGAGGTTCTACCAGGAGTTGAACTCAGCTTGTTGGATTCAAAGCCCAAAGTGCTAACCATTACACCATGGAACAGTGCTCTTTCACTGTTGAGAGTGTTATTGCTCTTTGTTAAGTAGTTTGAAGGAGGGCATGGGCAGCCAAGACAGATGGTAGCCTGAACAGAGTATTTAACCTGGGATGTTTAGATTTTCAGTCTATAGCTCCCTATTTCAGCTACATTGCCTCTTCCATCATGGATTTACAGGACATGACACACGAGCTCTAGAGAGGTTCAGATCAAAACTCATCCTGGCCCGTACGGGGATCGAACCCGCGACCTTGGCGTTATTAGCACCACGCTCTAACCAACTGAGCTAACCGGCCACGTCTTGCTTTTGTCTATGCACAGAAATTCTTGCTTGGTTGTAACGCTGACATTAAAACTTTGCACCGCATGGGATAAAGTTTGAAGATCGAAGGGCAAGAACAAGCTATTCTTGGATTTGAACACGAGACACTTTCGCACCCAAATCAAAAATCATCACTCTAGCCCCACAAGCCACCTTGCAATGTCTGCTCTCTTCTGAAAGGTCTACACAAACCTCATGAAGTTCTGATGCTCAGCATGTCACGCCAACGTACAGCTATTTTCAGTCATACAAGTACTGCTCCTAACTACATGAATGGGGAAATAGAGACATCCTCAAAAGACTTTGGCAAGCATCAAATTCAAGAACATTTTATCGCCAACAAGTCCTAACAAAATTGCAAATCAAAATGTTGCTTCATTTGTTCCATTTCTCATGTAGCGCTCATAGTCATCTGCATCTATTGCTTTCTTTAAATGCAAATTGAATGTGTATTGAAGTTTCCTTGGAAAAACTTACCATGTCACATTCTTCACGGGGGCTAACCTACTTGACCACAAAACTCACATATGATACAGGATGACTACCTCGTGAGACTCCTTGGACATTGTCTTTCTGACTATTGGAAGGTGTTAATGGCCCATGGCCCACTCCAAAAGGAAACAAACAAGAGTGGTTTGGTACCTCTGGGACACATAGCTGGAGGGGAATTAGCTCAAATGGTAGAGCGCTCGCTCAGCATGCGAGAGGTAGCGGGATCGATCCCCGCATTCTCCATTGAGGAACGTCACCTTTTAGCAACTGTTCTCTAATCTAAGACCAGGTCATCACAATTTGAATGTGATAGACCTGGCCAGCAGAGTTGGTACACTTTCACTTCAGTAGATTCGGAGGCTCGCAGCTTTTCCAAAGTCCTTCTGATTGGGTCCTTTGCACCTTTTGGCACAAAAGTCACAGAAGGTCCCGCCGAGATTTTAACTGGTATCGCTGGATTCAGAGGCCAGAGTGCTAACCTTCATTCCTCATGGATTTACATGAGGCTACCCTGCAAATGAGAGCTTAGCAGAAGAGAGATTCAGAACAAAAGTCTGCTGTACGTGGGCCTGGCATGCAGCAATACTCCACGAGGGAACTTTCTCTTTTTAGTGTTCTTCACTAATTTTACAGACCTGGGCATCAAATTATGTTTTTCATTCATTATATTACATTACTTTTATTCATTTGGCAGATGCTTTTATCCAAAGCGGCTTATAATAGAGGAATGGTACAGCATAAGCGATTCATCTTAAGGAGGCAATAATACGAAAAGTGCTGCATTCCAAATTTTCAATTGTATCAGAACAATACTATCCAAGACAGATTAGAGTGCAACAAGAACAATATATGTAGATATTTTTTATATAAGCGCATGGTGAAGTGCTCATGGACCTGGCAAGCAGAGTATTGCAGCATGCAACACCCATGTACAGCTTTTTTCAGTCATGCAATTATAGCTCCTATCTATGTGAATGGGGAAATAGAGAAATCTTCAAAAGTCTTGGGCAAGAATGCAGTTCAACAACATGTGAAATCCCCAATAAATCCTAACAAAAAATGCAAATTTTTTTTTTCATTTGTTCCATTTCTCATGTAGCGCTCAGACATGTTCATCTATTTCTTTCTCGAAACGCAAATTTAATTTGCAATGAAGTTTCCTTGGGAACAGTTACCATGTCACATTCTTCATGGGTGCTAAACTTCTTTACCACAAAACTCACTTTTGACACAGGGTATCGATCTGCATTCTCCTATTGATAGATCTCTTCCACTCGCAGCAGAGTACGAATGCTTTCATACAGGAGATTTGGAGGCTCACTGATTTTGAAAAGTACTTTTGATTGGGTCCTAAGAACCATTGGTGCAAAAGGTACGGAAGGTCCCACCGAGATTTGAACTCAGATCACTGGATTCAGAGTCCAGAGTGCTAACCATTACACCATGGAACCGACGTTTTGCAAAAAGCGCTCCCCTGGGTGTGGACAATGAACATGCTTTGTGGAAATTGGCAAGAGAAGGGCACATTTTAGGCCTCTTATGGGGACTTCAACAGCCAACCTCTGTTTTTGGGCACAAAAGCCTAAGGAGGTTCTACCAGGAGTTGAACTCAGCTTGTTGGATTCAAAGCCCAAAGTGCTAACCATTACACCACAGAACAGTGCTCTTTCACTGTTGAGAGTGTTATTGCTCTTTGGTAAGTAGTTTGAAGGAGGGCATGGGCAGCCAAGACAGATGGTAGCCTGAACAGAGTATTTAACCTGGGATGTTTAGATTTTCAGTCTATAGCTCCCTATTTCAGCTACATTGCCTCTTCCATCATGGATTTACAGGACATGACACACGAGCTCTAGAGAGGTTCAGATCAAAACTCATCCTGGCCCGTACGGGGATCGAACCCGCGACCTTGGCGTTATTAGCACCACGCTCTAACCAACTGAGCTAACCGGCCACGTCTTGCTTTTGTCTATGCACAGAAATTCTTGCTTGGTTGTAACGCTGACATTAAAACTTTGCACCGCATGGGATAAAGTTTGAAGATCGAAGGGCAAGAACAAGCTATTCTTGGATTTGAACACGAGACACTTTCGCACCCAAATCAAAAATCATCACTCTAGCCCCACAAGCCACCTTGCAATGTCTGCTCTCTTCTGAAAGGTCTACACAAACCTCATGAAGTTCTGATGCTCAGCATGTCACGCCAACGTACAGCTATTTTCAGTCATACAAGTACTGCTCCTAACTACATGAATGGGGAAATAGAGACATCCTCAAAAGACTTTGGCAAGCATCAAATTCAAGAACATTTTATCGCCAACAAGTCCTAACAAAATTGCAAATCAAAATGTTGCTTCATTTGTTCCATTTCTCATGTAGCGCTCATAGTCATCTGCATCTATTGCTTTCTTTAAATGCAAATTGAATGTGTATTGAAGTTTCCTTGGAAAAACTTACCATGTCACATTCTTCACGGGGGCTAACCTACTTGACCACAAAACTCACATATGATACAGGATGACTACCTCGTGAGACTCCTTGGACATTGTCTTTCTGACTATTGGAAGGTGTTAATGGCCCATGGCCCACTCCAAAAGGAAACAAACAAGAGTGGTTTGGTACCTCTGGGACTCATAGCTGGAGGGGAATTAGCTCAAATGGTAGAGCGCTCGCTTAGCATGCGAGAGGTAGCGGGATCGATGCCCGCATTCTCCATTGAGGAACTTCACCTTTTAGCAACTGTTCTCTAATCTAAGACCAGGTCATCACAATTTGAATGTGATAGACCTGGCCAGCAGAGTTGGTACACTTTCACTTCAGTAGATTCGGAGGCTCGCAGCTTTTCCAAAGTCCTTCTGATTGGGTCCTTTGCACCTTTTGGCACAAAAGTCACAGAAGGTCCCGCCGAGATTTTAACTGGTATCGCTGGATTCAGAGGCCAGAGTGCTAACCTTCATTCCTCATGGATTTACATGAGGCTACCCTGCAAATGAGAGCTTAGCAGAAGAGAGATTCAGAACAAAAGTCTGCTGTACGTGGGCCTGGCATGCAGCAATACTCCACGAGGGAACTTTCTCTTTTTAGTGTTCTTCACTAATTTTACAGACCTGGGCATCAAATTATGTTTTTCATTCATTATATTACATTACTTTTATTCATTTGGCAGATGCTTTTATCCAAAGCGGCTTATAATAGAGGAATGGTACAGCATAAGCGATTCATCTTAAGGAGGCAATAATACGAAAAGTGCTGCATTCCAAATTTTCAATTGTATCAGAACAATACTATCCAAGACAGATTAGAGTGCAACAAGAACAATATATGTAGATATTTTTTATATAAGCGCATGGTGAAGTGCTCATGGACCTGGCAAGCAGAGTATTGCAGCATGCAACACCCATGTACAGCTTTTTTCAGTCATGCAATTATAGCTCCTATCTATGTGAATGGGGAAATAGAGAAATCTTCAAAAGTCTTGGGCAAGAATGCAGTTCAACAACATGTGAAATCCCCAATAAATCCTAACAAAAAATGCAAATTTTTTTTTTTCATTTGTTCCATTTCTCATGTAGCGCTCAGACATGTTCATCTATTTCTTTCTCGAAACGCAAATTTAATTTGCAATGAAGTTTCCTTGGGAACAGTTACCATGTCACATTCTTCATGGGTGCTAAACTTCTTTACCACAAAACTCACTTTTGACACAGGGTATCGATCTGCATTCTCCTATTGATAGATCTCTGCCACTCGCAGCAGAGTACGAATGCTTTCATACAGGAGATTTGGAGGCTCACTGATTTTGAAAAGTACTTTTGATTGGGTCCTAAGAACCATTGGTGCAAAAGGTACGGAAGGTCCCACCGAGATTTGAACTCGGATCACTGGATTCAGAGTCCAGAGTGCTAACCATTACACCATGGAACCGACGTTTTGCAAAAAGCGCTCCCCTGGGTGTGGACAATGAACATGCTTTGTGGAAATTGGCAAGAGAAGGGCACATTTTAGGCCTCTTATGGGGACTTCAACAGCCAACCTCTGTTTTTGGGCACAAAAGCCTAAGGAGGTTCTACCAGGAGTTGAACTCAGCTTGTTGGATTCAAAGCCCAAAGTGCTAACCATTACACCATGGAACAGTGCTCTTTCACTGTTGAGAGTGTTATTGCTCTTTGGTAAGTAGTTTGAAGGAGGGCATGGGCAGCCAAGACAGATGGTAGCCTGAACAGAGTATTTAACCTGGGATGTTTAGATTTTCAGTCTATAGCTCCCTATTTCAGCTACATTGCCTCTTCCATCATGGATTTACAGGACATGACACACGAGCTCTAGAGAGGTTCAGATCAAAACTCATCCTGGCCCGTACGGGGATCGAACCCGCGACCTTGGCGTTATTAGCACCACGCTCTAACCAACTGAGCTAACCGGCCACGTCTTGCTTTTGTCTATGCACAGAAATTCTTGCTTGGTTGTAACGCTGACATTAAAACTTTGCACCGCATGGGATAAAGTTTGAAGATCGAAGGGCAAGAACAAGCTATTCTTGGATTTGAACACGAGACACTTTCGCACCCAAATCAAAAATCATCACTCTAGCCCCACAAGCCACCTTGCAATGTCTGCTCTCTTCTGAAAGGTCTACACAAACCTCATGAAGTTCTGATGCTCAGCATGTCACGCCAACGTACAGCTATTTTCAGTCATACAAGTACTGCTCCTAACTACATGAATGGGGAAATAGAGACATCCTCAAAAGACTTTGGCAAGCATCAAATTCAAGAACATTTTATCGCCAACAAGTCCTAACAAAATTGCAAATCAAAATGTTGCTTCATTTGTTCCATTTCTCATGTAGCGCTCATAGTCATCTGCATCTATTGCTTTCTTTAAATGCAAATTGAATGTGTATTGAAGTTTCCTTGGAAAAACTTACCATGTCACATTCTTCACGGGGGCTAACCTACTTGACCACAAAACTCACATATGATACAGGATGACTACCTCGTGAGACTCCTTGGACATTGTCTTTCTGACTATTGGAAGGTGTTAATGGCCCATGGCCCACTCCAAAAGGAAACAAACAAGAGTGGTTTGGTACCTCTGGGACTCATAGCTGGAGGGGAATTAGCTCAAATGGTAGAGCGCTCGCTTAGCATGCGAGAGGTAGCGGGATCGATGCCCGCATTCTCCATTGAGGAACTTCACCTTTTAGCAACTGTTCTCTAATCTAAGACCAGGTCATCACAATTTGAATGTGATAGACCTGGCCAGCAGAGTTGGTACACTTTCACTTCAGTAGATTCGGAGGCTCGCAGCTTTTCCAAAGTCCTTCTGATTGGGTCCTTTGCACCTTTTGGCACAAAAGTCACAGAAGGTCCCGCCGAGATTTTAACTGGTATCGCTGGATTCAGAGGCCAGAGTGCTAACCTTCATTCCTCATGGATTTACATGAGGCTACCCTGCAAATGAGAGCTTAGCAGAAGAGAGATTCAGAACAAAAGTCTGCTGTACGTGGGCCTGGCATGCAGCAATACTCCACGAGGGAACTTTCTCTTTTTAGTGTTCTTCACTAATTTTACAGACCTGGGCATCAAATTATGTTTTTCATTCATTATATTACATTACTTTTATTCATTTGGCAGATGCTTTTATCCAAAGCGGCTTATAATAGAGGAATGGTACAGCATAAGCGATTCATCTTAAGGAGGCAATAATACGAAAAGTGCTGCATTCCAAATTTTCAATTGTATCAGAACAATACTATCCAAGACAGATTAGAGTGCAACAAGAACAATATATGTAGATATTTTTTATATAAGCGCATGGTGAAGTGCTCATGGACCTGGCAAGCAGAGTATTGCAGCATGCAACACCCATGTACAGCTTTTTTCAGTCATGCAATTATAGCTCCTATCTATGTGAATGGGGAAATAGAGAAATCTTCAAAAGTCTTGGGCAAGAATGCAGTTCAACAACATGTGAAATCCCCAATAAATCCTAACAAAAAATGCAAATTTTTTTTTTTCATTTGTTCCATTTCTCATGTAGCGCTCAGACATGTTCATCTATTTCTTTCTCGAAACGCAAATTTAATTTGCAATGAAGTTTCCTTGGGAACAGTTACCATGTCACATTCTTCATGGGTGCTAAACTTCTTTACCACAAAACTCACTTTTGACACAGGGTATCGATCTGCATTCTCCTATTGATAGATCTCTGCCACTCGCAGCAGAGTACGAATGCTTTCATACAGGAGATTTGGAGGCTCACTGATTTTGAAAAGTACTTTTGATTGGGTCCTAAGAACCATTGGTGCAAAAGGTACGGAAGGTCCCACCGAGATTTGAACTCGGATCACTGGATTCAGAGTCCAGAGTGCTAACCATTACACCATGGAACCGACGTTTTGCAAAAAGCGCTCCCCTGGGTGTGGACAATGAACATGCTTTGTGGAAATTGGCAAGAGAAGGGCACATTTTAGGCCTCTTATGGGGACTTCAACAGCCAACCTCTGTTTTTGGGCACAAAAGCCTAAGGAGGTTCTACCAGGAGTTGAACTCAGCTTGTTGGATTCAAAGCCCAAAGTGCTAACCATTACACCACAGAACAGTGCTCTTTCACTGTTGAGAGTGTTATTGCTCTTTGGTAAGTAGTTTGAAGGAGGGCATGGGCAGCCAAGACAGATGGTAGCCTGAACAGAGTATTTAACCTGGGATGTTTAGATTTTCAGTCTATAGCTCCCTATTTCAGCTACATTGCCTCTTCCATCATGGATTTACAGGACATGACACTACACATGAGCTCTAGAGAGGTTCAGATCAAAACTCATCCTGGCCCGTACGGGGATCGAACCCGCGACCTTGGCGTTATTAGCACCACGCTCTAACCAACTGAGCTAACCGGCCACGTCTTGCTTTTGTCTATGCACAGAAATTCTTGCTTGGTTGTAACGCTGACATTAAAACTTTGCACCGCATGGGATAAAGTTTGAAGATCGAAGGGCAAGAACAAGCTATTCTTGGATTTGAACACGAGACACTTTCGCACCCAAATCAAAAATCATCACTCTAGCCCCACAAGCCACCTTGCAATGTCTGCTCTCTTCTGAAAGGTCTACACAAACCTCATGAAGTTCTGATGCTCAGCATGTCACGCCAACGTACAGCTATTTTCAGTCATACAAGTACTGCTCCTAACTACATGAATGGGGAAATAGAGACATCCTCAAAAGACTTTGGCAAGCATCAAATTCAAGAACATTTTATCGCCAACAAGTCCTAACAAAATTGCAAATCAAAATGTTGCTTCATTTGTTCCATTTCTCATGTAGCGCTCATAGTCATCTGCATCTATTGCTTTCTTTAAATGCAAATTGAATGTGTATTGAAGTTTCCTTGGAAAAACTTACCATGTCACATTCTTCACGGGGGCTAACCTACTTGACCACAAAACTCACATATGATACAGGATGACTACCTCGTGAGACTCCTTGGACATTGTCTTTCTGACTATTGGAAGGTGTTAATGGCCCATGGCCCACTCCAAAAGGAAACAAACAAGAGTGGTTTGGTACCTCTGGGACTCATAGCTGGAGGGGAATTAGCTCAAATGGTAGAGCGCTCGCTTAGCATGCGAGAGGTAGCGGGATCGATGCCCGCATTCTCCATTGAGGAACTTCACCTTTTAGCAACTGTTCTCTAATCTAAGACCAGGTCATCACAATTTGAATGTGATAGACCTGGCCAGCAGAGTTGGTACACTTTCACTTCAGTAGATTCGGCGGCTCGCAGCTTTTCCAAAGTCCTTCTGATTGGGTCCTTTGCACCTTTTGGCACAAAAGTCACAGAAGGTCCCGCCGAGATTTTAACTGGTATCGCTGGATTCAGAGGCCAGAGTGCTAACCTTCATTCCTCATGGATTTACATGAGGCTACCCTGCAAATGAGAGCTTAGCAGAAGAGAGATTCAGAACAAAAGTCTGCTGTACGTGGGCCTGGCATGCAGCAATACTCCACGAGGGAACTTTCTCTTTTTAGTGTTCTTCACTAATTTTACAGACCTGGGCATCAAATTATGTTTTTCATTCATTATATTACATTACTTTTTTTCATTTGGCAGATGCTTTTATCCAAAGCGGCTTATAATAGAGGAATGGTACAGCATAAGCGATTCATCTTAAGGAGGCAATAATACGAAAAGTGCTGCATTCCAAATTTTCAATTGTATCAGAACAATACTATCCAAGACAGATTAGAGTGCAACAAGAACAATATATGTAGATATTTTTTATATAAGCGCATGGTGAAGTGCTCATGGACCAAAAGGACTCAAGATGGCGCCGAGTATGGCTGCTGCGTTGCGAGCTCCGACACAACTTAGCAATGGTTTGTTTGTTTTGTTTACAATTCTTATGTTTTTTGTCTTGGATGTTGCCTGCCTTATTGTCTACGACAGACAAACACTTTTGGACATTGGCTCAGCGATCTCACACCGTAAACCGGACTTCACATTCCTCAATGCCGACCCGCTGTTTACAAACACGCAAGCGGAGCCCTTTGTCTGGGCAGCACGGCCGCGGAAACGCAGGAGGAAAAGGGGAAACAGAGCCGGCGTTCTCATCAGAGTACGACGCCGCGCAAATCGACCCCCGCTACCCACTATTCTACTGGCAAATGTTCAGTCTCTGGATAACAAGCTCTGCGAGCTGAAAGCGCGGATCTCTTTCCAACGAGAGACGAGGGACTGCTGCGTTATCTGCCTTACGGAAACTTGGATGTCTGCGGAGATTCCAGACTCAGCCATTGAACCCGCGGGGTTCTCCATGCTCCGAGCGGACAGAGCGAAAGACCTCTCAGGTAAAACTAGAGGAGGTGGTGTATGTTTTATGATCAACAAATCCTGGTGTGATCAGAGGAACATACATTCTATCAAGTCTTTCTGTTCTCCTGATCTGGAATTTCTTATGCTTCTGTGTCGACCATTCTGGCTACCGAGGGAATTCACAGCGGTCATTATCACTGCTGTGTACATCCCCCCACAAGCCGACACAGACCGGGCACTCAAGGAACTGTATGGGAGTATAAGTGAGCAGGAAACCGCGCACCCTGAGGCCGCGTTCATTGTGACCGGGGACTTTAATAAAGCCAGTTTAAAATCAGTCGCACCAAAATATCACCAGCACATTAGTTTCAACACACGAGGGGACCGGGTTTTGGACCATTGCTACTCTCCGTTCCGGGATGGCTACAAATCCCTCCCCCGCCCACCATTTGGCAAATCGGACCACTCTTCCATTCTGCTTCTGCCCGCTTACAGGCAGAAACTGAAACAGGAAGCACCCACCCTCAGAACGATCCAGTGCTGGTCGGACCAATCAGACTCTACGCTACAAGACTGTTTTGATCGCACGGACTGGGAGATGTTCCGGTCCGCCTCTGATGACGACATCGAGCTTTACGCTGATAGCGTAATGTGCTTCATCAGAACGTGTGTAGAGGAAGTGATTCCGACCAGAACTGTGCGAATCTATCCGAATCAGAAGCCGTGGATCAACAGCGATGTTCGCGCAGCACTTAATGTGCGGACCTCCGCTTTTAATTCCGGGAACGCGGAGGAGCATAAACAAGCCAGTTATGCCCTCCGAAAAACTATCAAAACAGCAAAACGCCAGTACAGGAGTAAGATTGAAGGACAGTTTAACACCACCAACTCTAGAAGCATGTGGCAGGGAATTAACATCATCACGGACTTTAAAGGGAATAAAAACTCCGCCATGAACACCGCTGCCTCTCTACCGGATGAGCTAAATACTTTTTATGCTCGCTTCGAGGGAAATAACACCGCCCTCGCGGAGAGAGCTCTCACGGCCGAAGCTACAGAGGTTAGTTCACTCTCCGTCTCTGTAGCGGATGTAACCCGATCATTCCGACGGGTGAATATCCGCAAAGCCGCGGGTCCAGACGGCATTCCGGGCCGCGTCATCAGAGCGTGCGCGAACCAGCTGGCTGGTGTTTTTACGGACATTTTCAACCTTTCCCTCTCTTTGTCTGTAGTCCCCACATGCTTTAAAACATCCACCATTGTGCCTGTTCCAAAACAATCAAAAATAACTTGTTTAAATGACTGGCGTCCTGTTGCTCTGACCCCCATCATCAGCAAATGTTTTGAGAGACTAATCAGAGATTACATCTGCTCTGTATTACCACTCAATCTTGACCCGCTGCAGTTTGCTTACCGTAACAACCGCTCCACTGATGATGCCATTGCATCTACAATACACACTGCTCTCTCCCACCTGGAAAAAAAGAACACTTATGTGAGAATGCTGTTTGTAGACTACAGCTCAGCATTCAACACCATAGTGCCCTCCAAGCTAGATGAGAAACTCCGGGCTCTGGGCTTAAACAGCTCGCTGTGCAGCTGGATCCTGGACTTCCTGTCAAGCAGACGCCAGGTGGTTAGAATAGGCAGCAACATCTCCTCATCACTGACCCTCAACACTGGAGCCCCACAGGGCTGTGTTCTCAGCCCACTACTGTATTCCTTGTACACACATGACTGTGTGGCAACACATAGCTCCAATGCCATCATTAAGTTTGCTGATGACACGACGGTGGTAGGTCTGATCACTGACAATGATGAAACAGCCTACAGAGAGGAGGTGCACACTCTGACACACTGGTGTCAGGAGCACAACCTCTCCCTCAACGTCAGTAAGACAAAGGAGCTTGTGGTGGACTTCAGGAGAAAAGACAGAGAACACAGTCCAATCACCATCAATGGAGCACCAGTGGAGAGAGTCAGCAGCTTCAAGTTCCTGGGTGTCCACATCACTGAGGAACTCACATGGTCCGTCCACACTGAAGTCGTTGTGAAGAAGGCTCATCAGCGCCTTTTCTTCC